>NW_028270193.1:266026-468906 GCF_037043375.1 Chiloscyllium plagiosum | reverse complement strand
AATTCATCTGCAGGAAATGCAGTCAGATCCTACTCCTCACAGAACGAGTTAGGGAACTGGAACTGGAGTTGGATGAACTGAGGATTATTCGAGAGGCTGAGAGGGTGATAGATAGAAGCTACAGGGACATAGCTACGCCAGAGAACAGAGGTAGCTGGGTAACAGTTAGAGGTGGGAAGGGGAGGAAGCAGGCAGTGCAGGGATCCCCTGTGGTCGTTCCCCTAAACAATAAGTATACCGCTTTGGATACTGTTGGGGTAGCAGGGGTCAGCTTCAGTGACCGGGTCTGTGGCGCGAGGTCTGGCTCTGAGACTCAGAAGGGAAAGGGGGAGAGGAGGAGAGCGCTAGTTATAGGAGACTCTCTAGTTAGAGGGACAGACAGGCAGTTCTGTGGACATGGGCGAGACTCTCAGGTGGTTTGTTGCCTCCCGGGTGCCAGGGTCCGAGACGTCTCGGACCGTGTCTTCAGAATCCTTAAGGGGGAGGGTGTGCAAGCAGAAGTCGTGGTGCACGTTGGCACCAATGACATAGGTAGGAAGAGGGGTGGGAAGGTCACTCAAGAGCTCAGGGAGCTAGGCTGGAAGCTAAAAGCTATGACAGACAGAGTCGTCATCTCTGGGTTGTTGCCGGTGCCACGTGACAGTGAGGCAAGGAATAGGGAGAGAGTGCAGTTGAACACATGGCTGCAAGGATGGTGTAGGAGGGAGGGCTTCAGGTATTTGGACAATTGGACTGCATTCTGGGGAAGGTGGGACCTGTACAAGCAAGACGGGTTGCACCTGAACCAGAAGGGCACCAATATCCTGGGGGGTAGGTTTGCTAGCACTCTTCAGGGGGGTTTAAACTAATTTGGCAGGGGGATGGGATCTGGACTTGTAGTCCAGCAAGTAGGCTAGCTGTTTGTCAGGATGTCCAAGAATGTAGGGAGACTGTGAAGAAGGTAGCACAGACAGGGAATACTTGCGGACACAGAGATGGGTTCAAGTGCGTATACTTCAACGCAAGGAGTATCAGAAATAAGGTGGGTGAACTTATGGCGTGAATCGGTACCTGGGACGACGATGTTGTGGCCATCACAGAAACGTGGATAGAAGAGGGACAGGAATGGTTGTTGGAGGTTCCTGGTTACAGATGTTTCAGTAAGATTAGGGAGGGTGGTAAAAAAGGAGGGGGGGGGTGGCGTTGCTAATTAGAAATGGTATAACGGCTGCAGAAAGGCAGTTTGAGGGGGATCTGCCTTTGGAGGTAGTATGGGCTGAAGTCAGAAATAGGAAAGGTGCAGTCACCTTGTTGGGTGTTTACTATAGGCCCCCCAATAGCAGCAGAGATGTGGAGAAACAGATTGGGAAACAGATTTTGGAAAGGTGCAGAAGCCACAGGGTAGTAGTCATGGGCGATTTCAACTTCCCAAATATTAGATTAGATTAGATTAGATTAGATTAGATTAATTACAGTGTGGAAACAGGCCCTTCAGCCCAACAAGTCCACACCGACCCGCCGAAGCGCAACCCACCCATACCCCTACATTTACCCCATACAATTTAGCATGGCCAATTCACCTGACCTGCACATCTTTGGACTGTGGGAGGAAACCGGAGCACCCGGAGGAAACCCACGCAGACACGGGGAGAACGTGCAAACTCCACACAGTCAGTCGCCTGAGGTGGGAATTGAACCCGGGTCTCTAGCGCTGTGAGGCAGCAGTGCTAACCACTGTGCCACCGTGCCGCCCACAATTGATTGGAAGCTCTTTAGATCAAGTAGATTGGATGGGGCGGTGTTTGCGCAGTGTGTCCAGGAAGCTTTTCTAACTCAGTATGTAGATTTTCCGACCAGAGGGGAGGCCATATTGGATTTGGTACTCGGTAATGAACCGGGACAAGTGATGGGCTTGTTAGTGGGTGAACATTTTGGTGATGGTGACCACAATTCTGTGACTTTCACCTTGGTTATGGAGAGAGATAGGTGCGTGCAACAGGGTAGGTTTTACAATTGGGGGAAGGGTAATTACGATGCTGTAAGACAGGATCTAAGGAGCATAAGTTGGGAGCATAGGCTGTCAGGGAATGATGTCGTGGAAATGTGGAACATTTTCAAGGAACAGATACGATGTGTCCTTGATATGTATGTACCTGTCAGGCAGGAAAGAAATGGTCGTGTGAGGGAACCTTGGTTGACGAGGGAGGTTGAATGTCTTGTAAAGAGGAAGAAGGGTGCTTACATAAGGTTGAGGAAACAGGGTTCAGACAGAGCAGTGGAGGGATACAGGATAGCCAGAAGGGACCTGAAGAAAGGGATTAGGAGAACCAAGAGAGGGCATGAAAAATCTCTGGCGGATAGGATCAAGTATAACCCAAAGGCATTTTATGCGTATGTGAGAAACATGAGAATGACGAGAATGAGGGTAGGTCCAATCAAGGACAGTAGTGGGAGACTGTGTATTGAGTCGGAAGAGATAGGAGAGGTCTTGAATGAGTACTTTTCTTCAGTGTTTACGAACGAGAGGGACCGTATTGTTGAAGAGGAGACTGTGAAACGGACTGGTAAGCTCGAGGAGATACTTGTTAGGAAGGAAGATGTGTTGGACATTTTGAACAACTTGAGGATAGACAAGTCCCCCGGGCCTGACGGGATATATCCTAGGATTATGTGGGAAGCAAGAGAGGAAATTGCAGTACCGTTGGCAATGATCTTTTCGTCTTCACTGTCAACGGGGGTGGTACCAGGGGACTGGAGAGTGGCGAATGTTGTGCCCCTGTTCAAAAAAGGGAATAGGGATAACCCCGGGAATTACAGGCCAGTTAGTCTTACTTCGGTGGTAGGTAAAGTAATGGAAAGGGTACTGAGGGATAGGATTTATGAGTATCTGGAAAGAGACTGCTTAATTAGGGACAGCCAGCACGGATTTGTGAAGGTTGGGTCTTGCCTTACAAGTCTTATTGAATTCTTTGAGGAGGTGACCAAGCATGTGGATGAGAGTAGAGCAGTGGATGTAGTATACATGGATTTTAGTAAGGCATTTGATAAGGTTCCCCATGGTAGACTTATGCGGAAAGTCAGGAGGCATGGCATAGAGGGAAATTGGGCCAATTGGATAGAAAACTGGCTAACCGGTCGAAGTCAGAGAGTGGTGGTAGATGGCAAATATTCAGCCTGGAGCCCAGTTACAAGTGGAGTTCCGCAGGGATCAGTTCTGCTGTTTGTAATTTTTATTAATGACTTGGATGAGGGAGTCGAAGGGTGGGTCAGTAAATTTGCAGATGATACGAAGATTGGTGGATTTGTGGATAGTGAGAAGGGCTGTTGTCGGCTGCAAAGAGACTTAGATATGATGCAGAGCTGGACTGAGGAGTGGCAGATGGAGTTCAACCCTACCAAGTGTGAGGTTGTCCATTTTGGAAAGACAAATAAGAATGCGGAATACAGAGTTAACGGTAGGGTTCTTAGTGAGGTAGAGGAACAGAGGGATCTTGGGGTCTATGTTCATATATTTTTGAAAGTTGCCACTCAGGTGGATAGAGCTTGTAAGAAGGCCTATGGTGTATTAGCGTTCATTAGCAGAGGCATTGAATTCAAGAGTCGTGAAGTGATGTTGCAACTATACAGGACTTTGGTTAGGCCACATTTGGAGTACTGCATGCAGTTCTGGTCGCCTCACTTTAGGAAAGGTGTGGAAGCTTTGGAGAGCTTTGCAGAGAAGATTTACCAGGATGTTGCCTGGAATGGAGAATAGGTCGTACGAGGATAGGTTGAGAGTGCTAGGCCTTATCTCGTTGGAACGGCGAAGGATGAGGGGTGACTTGATAGAAGTTTATAAGATGATCAGAGGAATAGATAGAGTAGACAGTCAGAAACTTTTTCCCCAGGTGCAACAGAGTGTTACAAGGGGACATAAATTTAAGGTGAAGGGTGGAAGATATAGGAGAGATGTCAGGGGTGGGTTCTTTACCCAGAGAATGGTGGGTGCATGGAATGCGCTGCCCGTGGGAGTGGTAGAGTCAGAATCTTTGGTGACCTTTAAGCGGCAATTGGATAGGTACATGGATGGGTGCTTAAGCTAGGACAAATGTTCGGCACAACATCGTGGGCCGAAGGGCCTGTTCTGTGCTGTATTGTTCTATGTTCTATGTTCTATGCTGAAGACTGTCAGCTGTACAAAAACAATGTGAACCTCAGAAGTCTCTGCTTCAGTAAACCAGATCACCTTCCTGCTCAGTCATCAGTTCCAATTTAAGGTCTTGTCACTGTTTAAAGGGACAGGATTCTAACATTATTGAGAAAATCTCCTCAAGTGTTTTCCTCAAGATCCATTGTGGCTGTGAATTTGTGTAGCTTCCTGTGTCTGGGCTGTTAATTGCAGTCTGTTTTCAGTCAATGTCAATCTGGAAAAGGAAACAAAGATAAAGAATATTGGGTCTCTGTCCCTGTGTGCTTTGGACTTATTTTCTCCCCAGCCCCCATGTTGTGTGTGTACAGGTGTGAGACACAGTGAAAGACACAAGGTGCACAAATCTTTATGCAGTTTCCACCACCAGGAAGAAAGGAAACATGCGAGTGGCCAGTGACAAGCAGTGCCCTTCACATCAAAGGGCAATGCTGTCTGTGTACTTTGGATATATTATTTTATTAAACAAATTACAAAAACAGTTTACAACAAACAGTTACATTTACAGCTGCATACAAGAGACAGCAATTTTACAAGGGAGAGGAGCAGCAAAGCCAGGCCCCAAACCCTACCATACAGTTTACAGGGACATGAGGACAAACCTCAAATCCCAGTTTCACAAAAATATAAAGAGACAGCAGCAGTGACAGTTGTACATTAGACAGTACTGTTACATACAAAAGTGCAGACAATACAGACCCAGCAAGCCCCCATCCCTCCCACCTTCCGACCACTCTAAGGCAGCCCGCCCCTACCCACCTTCCGGTTCTCGGTCCACCCCATGCCCCTTCCAGTTCTCGGTCCGCCCTGACACGCCTTCCGCTGTGTACTTTGGATATATATTTTATTAAACAAATTACAAAACAGTTTACAAAAAACATTGACAGCTGTACACAAAAGACAGCAGTTTTACAAGGGAGAGGGCTGTGTACTTTGGATATATTATATTTTATTAAACAAATTACAAAACAGTTTACAAAAAACATTGACAGCTGTACACAAAAGACAGCAGTTTTACAAGGGAGGGGAGCAGCAAAGCTAGGCCCCGAACCCTACCGTTCAACCATTTTACAGGGAGAGGAGGACAAACCTCAAATCCCAGTTCCACGTGTGACAAGACAGTGACAATGACATTTATACATTAGACAATACCGTTACATACAAAAGTGCAGACAATACAGACCCAGCAAGCCCCCGCCCCTCCCACCTTCCGACCACTCTAAGGCAGCCCGCCCCTACCCACCTTCCGGTTCTCGGTCCACCCCATGCCCCTTCCAGTTCTCGGTCCGCCCTGACACGCCTTCCGCTGTGTACTTTGGATATATATTTTATTAAACAAATTACAAAACAGTTTACAAAAAACATTGACAGCTGTACACAAAAGACAGCAGTTTTACAAGGGAGAGGGCTGTGTACTTTGGATATATTATATTTTATTAAACAAATTACAAAACAGTTTACAAAAAACATTGACAGCTGTACACAAAAGACAGCAGTTTTACAAGGGAGAGGGCTGTGTACTTTGGATATATATATTTTATTAAACAAATTACAAAACAGTTTACAAAAAAACATTGACAGCTGTACACAAAAGACAGCAATTTTACAAGGGAGAGGAGCAGCAAAGCTGGGCCCTGAACCCTACCGTTCAACCAATTTACAGGGAGAGGAGGACAAACCTCAAATCCCAGTTCCACATATAAGACAGTGACAATGACATTTGTACATTAGACAATACCGTTACATACAAAAGTGCAGACAATACAGACCCAGCAAGCCCCCGCCCCTCCCACCTTCCGACCACGAAGGCAGCCCGCCCCTACCCACCTTCCGGTTCTCGGTCCACCCCATGCCCCTTCCAGTTCTCGGTCCGCCCTGACACGCCTTCCGCTGTGTACTTTGGATATATATTTTATTAAACAAATTACAAAACAGTTTACAAAAAACATTGACAGCTGTACACAAAAGACAGCAGTTTTACAAGGGAGAGGGCTGTGTACTTTGGATATATTATATTTTATTAAACAAATTACAAAACAGTTTACAAAAAACATTGACAGCTGTACACAAAAGACAGCAGTTTTACAAGGGAGAGGGCTGTGTACTTTGGATATATTATATTTTATTAAACAAATTACAAAACAGTTTACAAAAAACATTGACAGCTGTACACAAAAGACAGCAGTTTTACAAGGGAGAGGGCTGTGTACTTTGGATATATTATATTTTATTAAACAAATTACAAAACAGTTTACAAAAAACATTGACAGCTGTACACAAAAGACAGCAGTTTTACAAGGGAGAGGGCTGTGTACTTTGGATATATTATATTTTATTAAACAAATTACAAAACAGTTTACAAAAAACATTGACAGCTGTACACAAAAGACAGCAGTTTTACAAGGGAGAGGGCTGTGTACTTTGGATATATTATATTTTATTAAACAAATTACAAAACAGTTTACAAAAAACATTGACAGCTGTACACAAAAGACAGCAGTTTTACAAGGGAGAGGGCTGTGTACTTTGGATATATTATATTTTATTAAACAAATTACAAAACAGTTTACAAAAAACATTGACAGCTGTACACAAAAGACAGCAGTTTTACAAGGGAGAGGGCTGTGTACTTTGGATATATTATATTTTATTAAACAAATTACAAAACAGTTTACAAAAAACATTGACAGCTGTACACAAAAGACAGCAGTTTTACAAGGGAGAGGGCTGTGTACTTTGGATATATTATATTTTATTAAACAAATTACAAAACAGTTTACAAAAAACATTGACAGCTGTACACAAAAGACAGCAGTTTTACAAGGGAGAGGGCTGTGTACTTTGGATATATTATATTTTATTAAACAAATTACAAAACAGTTTACAAAAAACATTGACAGCTGTACACAAAAGACAGCAGTTTTACAAGGGAGAGGGCTGTGTACTTTGGATATATTATATTTTATTAAACAAATTACAAAACAGTTTACAAAAAACATTGACAGCTGTACACAAAAGACAGCAGTTTTACAAGGGAGAGGGCTGTGTACTTTGGATATATTATATTTTATTAAACAAATTACAAAACAGTTTACAAAAAACATTGACAGCTGTACACAAAAGACAGCAGTTTTACAAGGGAGAGGGCTGTGTACTTTGGATATATTATATTTTATTAAACAAATTACAAAACAGTTTACAAAAAACATTGACAGCTGTACACAAAAGACAGCAGTTTTACAAGGGAGAGGGCTGTGTACTTTGGATATATTATATTTTATTAAACAAATTACAAAACAGTTTACAAAAAACATTGACAGCTGTACACAAAAGACAGCAGTTTTACAAGGGAGAGGGCTGTGTACTTTGGATATATTATATTTTATTAAACAAATTACAAAACAGTTTACAAAAAACATTGACAGCTGTACACAAAAGACAGCAGTTTTACAAGGGAGAGGGCTGTGTACTTTGGAAATGGACAACTGCCCTTAGCTGATTGGCTGCATTTCAGCAAGTCATTGTCACAATTAGCTATTGGCCTGTCAATCAATGACACATCAGTTGTAGATGATACTGACAGTCTTTCACCAATCACTTTCAAATGATCCCTTTGATCCGGAATCTGAGGAGGTTAAATGATTCCAAACAGAACAGAAACTGAAAGCTGTTGTGACTCAATAATTACAATCTGAGGCATTCACTCATCACTCTGTGGTCCAAACCCAGCTGGTGGGATTGCACTGTGCACTCTCTGCTGCATGCTGGGTAGCACCGGAAAATGATGTTCGGCCTTTCACAGACACTGAAGGCTGTGTGTCTGTCTAAGTGTGAGTGTATTACTTAATGCTGTCTGCTGGTGTCTCTCTGAGGTTTGAGTTTGAGTTTGAGTGTGTGTGTTATTCAGAGAGACACCTGCAGGCAGCACTGACAAACACACTCACATTCGGAGAGACATTTGCAGGTAGCGCTAAGTTATACTCCCATATTTGGAGAGACACCTTCAGACAGCACTGAGTAAAATGCTCACACGCAGAGAGATACCTACAGGCAGTACTGAGTAACACACCCACATTCAGAGAGACATCTACAGGCAGCACTGAGTGACATGCTCACACTGAGACACCTACAGGCAGCATGGAGTGTGAGCATGTTACTCAGTGACCCAGTGCTACCTGTGTATGTTACTTAGTGCAGCCTGTCAGTGTCTCTCTGAGGTATTTGTCTCATAACGATGCAGAGAGAATGGGCTTTGTGCTGGGGATTGAAGATTAGGCTTTAAGCTTCTCAAATCATGAACGAACAACAATTCAGCTGATCCAGTCTGAGATGGCACCTCATTGAGAAGGCCATAGTTAAAAATTACACAACACCAGGTTAGATTCAAACAGGTTTATTTGGAAGTACAAGCTTTCAGAGCCCTCCTCCTTCATCAGGTAGCTACTGGGGCAGGATCATAGGACATAGAATTGATAATAAATTGAGATGGCAGCTGAGAAAGGTGAATGCTGAGAGTGTATTCTCAGTAAGGGAGGCATTTCAGAGGCAGTGTGCACTGTGCTCCCTAATGTGCTCCCCAATTACAAGGGGACTTTCTGGAGCCAGGGTCATGGTCACAGTGATTGCCTGCTCAGCCAATGCTGGCGAGCCATAGTCATATTTTAGTGGTCAATTAGCCCTCAACGAGGTGCAGCAATATTACCTTACAGGGAGGGGAGCTGTCTGAGTGAGTGAGGTTGAATTTTTGCAGCCCCAAGAGGGGTTACAGTGGATTAATGAAGATGTCAACTTCTCTCCCCCTGCCTCAGCTGTGGTGACCCTCAGGTTAAACCTACCACCCTTCGTCTATGTCTCGAATGGGCAAGTGGGACTATGCTCCTCTGGGATGATGACCACATTACAGGGTGATGGAGCGAAGGTCAACCTCTCCCAAAGGCAGCACAAGCTGGATTGAAGGGGCATCAAGAGTAAGCATGGGGAGATTGAGGGTGACAGAAGGAGGGGGTTGGTTGGCAGGTTGTTATTCAGAGTCAGATCCCAGAGTATCAGTTCTTCTGACACTCCCCTTTTTATTTCTTTTTTTTTCTTCCTTTTTTTTTCTTTTGCCTTTATCACATCTGTCTTGTGAACCACTCTATGGAGAGAGCTGCATTCCACAGCAGTGTCAGGCTCAGAGGCGAGGATACTACTGGGATAGGAAAAGGCCGAGTGGTATCATTGCTGGACTGTAAACCTGAAGAACCAAGTAAAGTTCTGGGGACCTGTGTTTGAATCCCACCTGCAGGTGGAGGAATTTTAATTCAGTATCAATCTGGAAATCAGATGACCATGAAGCCATTGGTGATTGTCAGAAACAAAAATCATCTGGTTCACTACTGTCCTTGAGGGAAGGAGGACTGCTGTCCTTACCTGGTCTGGCCTACACGTATCACCAGACCCAAGGAGTAACCCACCCAGAACCATTCCCCTCCCCTATATTTCCCCTGACTAATGTGCCTAACTGAACACTATGGGCAATTTTAGCATGGCCAATCCACATACCCTGAATATGTTTGGATTGTGGGAGGAAACCAGAGCACCCAGAGGTACCCCACACAGACACGAGGAGAATGTGCAAACCCCACAGTCAGTCATGTGAGACTGCAATCAAACCCAGGTCGCTGGTGCTGTCAAGCAGCAGTGCTAACCACCGAGCCACCAACCCACCCACAGCAAAAACCCAAAGAGTTGAGCTTTTGTTAACCTCCTTGAGCCTGACATGATATAAGCAATAAACATGAACCCTCTGTCAAGGAAGGTACTGAAGGGTGGAAAGCTTACAACTTTTAAATATCATAACATTCACAGATTTGGGACATGTGCAGGAAATTGGGATTACAGTGCCTTTCGTGATAGTTATGCCGGTGCCGACTCAATGGGCCATAGGGCCTTCTCTGTGCTGAATCAATCTATGCACCCTGCTGAGAGGGCAGTGCAGGTTAATGGTGACCAGGTTAGTCAGTTCCAAGATGGCAGACACATGATCAAGGGTCAGAGGAAATGGCTCAAGCTTCAGTGCTTGGAAGGAGGTTCAAGGCTAATGGAGACAAGGTCAATGGAGACTGAGCGAGGGCACAAGGTGCTGGATGGCATCTCCAGGGGTTATAGTGAGGCATGTGGGGACAAGAGGGGAGCGTGTAGGGAGGGGGTGCAGTTTCAGTTGAAATGCGACCTTTACCAGCAGCAGCATGATCTTCAGCACCAGGGGGTGTCCCTGACTGTGTCAGGCTCACTGGCTGCTCTCTGTGTGATTCCGCACTGCCACTGATCTGGTCAAACACAATAATATACTGGTCAATCTAACATCTCTTTTGAGGGTTTCATTGAAATTTATAATTAACAGCAGATAGAATGAAGATTAGATTACTTATGATGTGGAAACAGGCCCTTTGGCCAACAAGTCCACACCGACCCTCCGAAGACCAACCCACCCAGCCCATTCCCCTAACACTATGGGCAATTTAGCATGGCCAATTCACTTAACCAGCACATTTTTGGACTGTGGGAGGAAACCCACACAGACACGGGGAGAATGTGCAAACTCCACATAGAAAGTTACCTGAGGTGGGAATTGAACCCAGGTCTCTGGCGCTTTGAGGCAGCAGCACTAACCACTGTGCCAGTGTGCCACTGTGCTACCGTGCCGCACCTTCTCATATAGAGAATTGGAAATTGTCCACATAGATTTGTGATGGGTAATTTCTAACTAACAAACCAAATGCATTAACTAAAATAGTTGATAGGAAGTCTAATCTTAGCAACTTTCAGAAATACTCAATAATTTTCCACAAAACAATCTGCTGACCAAAGTTAAAATCCATGGGATTGAAGATGAATGTTTGACTTGGTTAGGAGACTGGTGACAGATGACAGGGAAAAAAAAACACATTTTGAATGGTGTTCCACAAGGATTCTGTGATGAGGCCTTAACAGGATACAAATGCTGCAGGAAGGATAGAAAGGGAGGCAAGAGAGGAGGAGGGGGAGTGGCATATTTGATAAGGGATAGCATTACAGCTGTACTGAGGGAGGATATTCTTGGAAATACATCCAGGGAAGTTATTTGGGTGGAACTGAGAAATAAGAAAGGGATTATGACTTTTTTCGGATTGTATTGCAAACAATACCCTCTGATAGTCAAAGGGTAATTGAGAATCAAATTTGTAAGGAGATTTCAGCTATCTGTAAGAATAATAGGATGGTTATGGTAGGGGATTTTAACTTTCCAACATAGACTGGGACTGCCATCATGTTAAGGGTTTAGATGGAGAGGAAGTTGTTAAGTGTGTACAAGAAAACTTTCTGATTCAGTACGTGGATGTACCCAGTAGAGAAGGTGAAAACCTTGACGTACTCTTGGGAAAGAAGGCAGGGCAGGTGACTGAGGTGTCAATGGGGGAGCATTTTGGGCCAGCAACCATAATTCTATTAGTTTTAAAATAGTGATGGAAAAGTATAGACTAGATCTAAAAGATGAAGTTCTAAACTGCAGAAAGGCCAATTTTGATGGTATTAGGCAAGAACTTTCAAAAGCTGATTGGATACAGATGTTCGCAGGTAAAGGAACGACTGGAAAATGGGAAGCCTTCAGAAATGAGATAACGAGAATCCAGAGAAATCATATTCCTATGAGGGTGAAAGGAAAGGCTGGTAGGTATAGGAAATGCTGGATGACTTAAGATATTGAGTGTTTGATTAAGGAAAAGAAGGAAGCATATGTCAGGTATAGACAGGATAGATCGAGGGAATCATGAGAAGAGGAAAAGGCAGTAGGAATATACTTAAGAGGGAAATCGGGAGGGTAAAAAAGGGACATGAGATAGCTTTGGCAAATAGAATTAAGGAGAATCCAAAGAAATTTTACAAATACATCAAGGACAAAAAGGTAACTAGGGAGAGAATAGGGCCCTTCAAAGATCAGCAAGGCAGCCTTTGTGTGGAGCTGCAGGAGATGGGGGAGAAACTATTTTGCATCAGTATTTACTGTGGAAAAGGATATGGAAGGTATAGAATGTAGGGAAATAAATGGTGACATCTTGTGAAATGTCCATATTACAGAGGAGGAAGTGCTGGATGTCTTGAAACGCATAAAGGTGAATAGATCCCCGGGACCTGATCAGGTGTACCCTCGAACTTTGTGGGAAGCTAAGGAAGTAATTGCTGGGCCTCTTGCTGAGATATTTGTATCATCGATAGTCACAGGTGAGGTGCTGGAAGACTGGAGACTAGCGACTGGCTAACGTGGTGCCACTTTTTAAGAAAGCTGGTAAGGATAAACCAGGGAACTATAGACCAGTGAGCCTGACGTCGATGGTGGACAAGTTGTTGGAGGAAATCCTGAGGGACAGGAGGTATCTGTATTTGGAAAGGCAAGGACTGATTAGTGATAGTCAACATGGCTTTGTGCGTGGGAAATCATGTCTCACAAACACGATTTAGTTTTTTGAAGAAGTAACAAAGAGGATTGATGAGGGCAGAGCGGTAGATGTGACCTATATGGACTTCAGTAAGGCATTCAACAAGGTTCCCCATGGGAGACTGGTTAGCAAAGTTAGATTTCACATGACAACTAGCCATTTGGATATAGAACTGGCTCAAAGCTAGAAGACAGAGGGTGGTGGTGAAGGGATGCTTTTCAGAGTGGAAGTCTGTGACCAGTGGAGTGTCATAAGGATCAGTGCTGGGTCCACTTTCGTAATTTATATAAATGATTTGGATATGAGCATAAGAGGTACAGTTAGTAAGTTTGCAGACGACACCAAAATTGGAGGTGTGGTGGACAACGCAGAAGGTTACCTCAGATTACAACAGGATCTTGATCAGATGGGCCAATGGGCTGAGAAGTGGCAGATGGAGTTTAATTCAGATAAATGCGAGATGCTGCATTTTGGGAAAGCAAATCTTAGCAGGACTTATACACTTAATGGTAAGGCTCTAGGGAATATTGCTGAACAAAAAGACCTTGGAGGGCAGGTCCATAGCTCCTTGAAAGTAGAGTCGCAGGGAGAAAGGAAAGAGAAGGTGTTTGGTATGCTTTCATTTATCGGTCAGAGTATTGAGTACTGGAATTGGGAAACTTGAAAGGGTTCAGAAAAGATTTACAAGGATGTTGCCAGGGTTGGAGGATTTGTGCTATAGGGAGAGGCTGAACAGGCTGGGGCTGTTTTCTCTGGAGCATCGGAGCCTGAGAGGAGGCCTTATAGATGTTTACAAAATTATGAGGGGCATGGATAGGATAAATAGAATTCCTAAGGTGTGGAAGAAGGCCAACAAGTCCAAGCAGCATTCCACCCAGAACCACACCCCTCTCCTATTGCTGTAACCCTACACTTCCCATGGCCAGTTCACCTAACCTGCACATCCTTGGACTGAGAATGGAGACTAGCGCACCTGGAGGAAACCCACTCAGACATGGGGAGAATATGCAAACTCCACAAAGAAAATCACCTCAGGGTGGAATGGAAGCCAGCTCCCTGGTGCTGTAAGACAGTGGTGCTAGTCACTGTGCCACCCATTCCTCATCTTTGATCTAAATTACTAATCCCTTATTCCCAGACTGCGACTCTGCTTTAGAATCCCCAGGTAGGGGGGACAAAGTTAAAAATCACACGACACCAGGTTATAGTCCAACAGGTTTAATTGGAAGCACTAGCTTTTGGAGCGCTGCTCCTTCATCAACCTTCACCTGAGGAAGGAGCGGCACTCCGAAAGCTAGTGCTTCCAATTAAACCTGTTGGACTATAACCTGGTGTTGTGTGATTTGTAAATTTGTACACCCCAGTCCAACCCCGGCATCTCCAAACCCAGGTAGGGGCACATCCTTCCAAAATCTACCCTGTCAGGGCCCTGGAGAATTTAAAATGTTTCAGTGAAATCTCCTCCCAACCTTCTAAATTCCAGGGAATCCTGACCCTGTCCCCTCCCTCAATCATTAGACAATTCCCTCAACCCATCACATGACCTGTTGCTGTGTTTGATCATCTCAGTAAACGTTTCAAGGAGGGAAGGAGAGAGAAAGACTCTTTCTGCTTTGAATTGATACTAAACATTGAAAAAGCAGGAAAATATTCTCACCAAGTATTTTTCACATACTCGGAGGTCACTGGTGTGGTGTCCTTATATTCTTTATTCTTGCCTTTTCTCTTGTTCATGTCATTTAGGAGAACTGAGTCAACCGAGAAGGAAATGAACAGCAGAGTTTGTTTTCTCTGTTGATTAAATTCACCTTGTTTGCTCCTCTGAGCACCTGAAAGAAGGGGCAAGGCTCCGAAAGATTGTATTTTCTAATAAACCTGTTGGACTATAACCTGGTGTCGTATGATTTTTGACCTTGTCCTCTGATCACATTCAGGTTATTCCCACAAGCACTGCATGTTCTTGCTTCTCCAGGTCAGCAGATGGCGATGTTGACTATGGCTTTCACAATGGTCTCCATCAGAGAGGACCCACAAATCAGGGACAGAGACCAGAGATTACAGGCCCTGCTCTTGCTCCTCAGTCCCAGACCCGAGCACAATGGGCCCCCTGGAGTCCTGAGCCCTGTGCATAATGCAAATGATGTGACTGATCCTGCTGATTGTTCCCAACCTCACCAGGTCTCCACAGTCACTGAGATTATTTAAATACAGCCTTTGCATATTAGGGACCCTGATTGATGGGATACAGACTGAAATGGGTTAATAATACAGTATTGGGGGTTTACAGATGCAGATTGTCAAGTGGAAATCTGATCTTGTGGCTCTAACAGAGATCCGGGATTGGGTATACCTGGATACAAGGTGTCCAGTAAAGATAGGAACGAGGGAAAACTGTGGGAAGTGGTTTGATTGATCTGGTGCCAGACAGTACTGACCAACCTTAGGCCCTGAGATATGATGGAGATGAAGGGTGAACTGTGCCAGCGTTTAACTCACTTTTACCAGAGTAAAACAGGGATTACCCATTTCACAAGAGAGTAAATGGAACTGACAAACCAGGCGGATGTGAAACACCCAGCCCGTCCCTGAGAGAGGGAGGGACAAGAACAATGACATTCTCAGACAGAAAGGATGCTAAAAATGGTATCACCCCGAGAGTGAAGGGTGGGGTGAGGATAGTGACAGCAACATCCCCCAGAGAGTGGGGAAAGTAACACTGACACATTTAAAACAAGCGAGAATTCAGCCAGACACCCACTCCGTCACATGGTGTTGAAGATGCACTGTCCTCATCAAAACACTTTTGCAAACCTCTTCATACCACGTCAGGGGAGAGAAACATTGAAAACTGTATTATCACGAGTGAGAGATGGTGCATTTAAATCTTGGATCATGATGGTAAATGTTCCGAGCCGTAAACAACACTGGTGTATTGACGTCATTATCTTATTAAATAACATTAAAACTTCGGCCAAACATTTTCCTGCAGACAGTGTATTTAAAATATCAAGAGGCTTTCCACATTGTTGGTTTGATCAGTGACGTAGCAAGGAAGCAGCAGCTGCCCCATGAACTCCAACAAAAGAATGAGAACAGGCTCTTCATATGGAGCTGGCTCCCGAGAATCCAATTCAACAGCAGGGACCAAAGAACAAGGAACAATACAGCACAGGAACAGGCCCTTCGGCCCTCCAAGCCTGTCCTGGCACATTTTTGCCCTTCCATACTGAAACTGCCTTCACCTACAGGATTCATATCCCTCTATTCCCTTCTTATTCATACATTAGTGCAAGTATTTCTTGAATACTTCTATTGTGTCTGCTTCCACCCCCTCCTCTGGCAGTGTGCTCCAGATACTCAACTCCCTTTGTGTAAAATACTTCCCTCACACATCTCTTTTAAATTCCCCCGCCCCTTGAACCTCTGTCCCTGAGTAAGTGACTCATACACCCTGAAAAAATCCTCATATTTTCCATGCTACCAATGCCGTTCACAACTCTGTCATCTTCTATCAGGACACACCTCATTTTCCCGTATTCCAATGAAAAAAAAACAGTCTATCCAACTTTTCTTCAGCACTACAATCCCCCATACCAGACAATACCCTGGTAAACATTTTCTGCACCATCTTCAAAATACCCACATCCTTCTGGTAGTGTGCTGACAGGAACTGCATGCAATATTCCAAGTGTGGCCTAACTAATGTTCGATAAAACTACAGAATAACTTGTCAATCCTTATACTCAGTGTCCCTTCCAATGAAGGCAAGCAGGCCATCAGCCTTTTTTACTGCCTTACTTCCCTGTGCTGCCACCTGTGATCTGTGAACATGCACACCCAGATTTCTCTGCATATCAATACTCCAGAGGATTCTGCCATTCACGGTATAATTCCCACCTGTACATCACCTTTCAAAATGCATCACCTCACATTTGTCTGGATTAAGCTACATCTGCCATTTTTCTGTCCTCGCAGCCAACTGATCGATATACTGCAGTATCCTGTGACAAACCTTCCCATTCTCCACAACTCTACCAATCTTTGTATTAACTGTAAACTTACTAATTAGACCAGCTATGCCCTCCTGCAATTCATCTATGTAGACCACCATTGAACCCTGTGGAACATCATGAGTCTCCACCCTCTCTTCTGAAAACTATCCTTCCATCACTGCCCTCTGTCTCCTGTGACTAAGCCAGTTCTGTATCCAGTGCTGGGAACATTTTAGACAAGACACCTTGTTGCCAGCTCGTTACTGCAACTTGACCCAGTTCATTCAGAAAGAGAAAAAGGACAATGTGCAGATTGATGAACAGGCCCCTGCACCTGGGCCTGAGGCAGGGGCCCAAGCTCCAACACACTGGCCTCACTTCACACCAATCTTCACACATTGCGGGGTCATGAACTCAGGCCATCAATTCCTCTGGGACCGGGACGGAGTGAGAGTGTAGGGGGGAATGTCCAAGAGTCAAAAAGGCTTAAAGCAAGATGGAGAGAGTGTGTTGGAAAGTGTTCAATGGAGGAAACATGCTTTGTGATACCAAACATGCTTTGTGATACCCAATACTGACATAGTCCACGTGTATCATAGAATGAAAAAAGCACAATCTGGAGATAATCAAAAATCACACCAAAATACTCCGTTTGGATATATCATAGCATGCAGGGCATTTTCATTGCGATGCGATAAGTATCCTGGTCCGAAAGCTGTTCTCTCTTTTTCTCTCTCTCTCCCCCGATTCTCCAGATGGAGCCGGTTAGATCCTCTCAAAGCCCCAGTTTATTTGTACTGTTCAGTAATGTGGGGATGTCGATGGTGGAGCATCTGATGAAGGAGCAGCGTTTCGGAAGCTTGTGATTTAAAATGAACTTGTTGGCTAGAACCTGCTTTTGTGTGACTTCTGACTTTGTATTTTTCAGGCAGAGATACAAATGCCTTCTATAGAGTACTTGCACAGCAGCTGAGGATTATGGGTAACGGCTCCTTCCATTAGCCAAGAATAAACCCACATTCATTCCAGTCGATTCCAGTGGGAATGACCTGACAGTTGCTTCCCAGATATTACATAGCTCACCACCGCCATCTCCAGGACAATTAGGGAAGGGCAACAAATAACCGACACGTCAACGCTCACCCCATCCCAGGAGAAATCAAAATAAATGGCATACAATTCAAATGAACAAACTGGTGAGGCGTGAATTCATCTCTTTGAAAGACTGCAGCCTCGGCCAGAAACAGAGCCATGACATGGGTGACCCTGGTTTGTCAGACTGAAAGGTGGAGTGTCCTTTGGATTATCACTGGGATCAGCAAAAAATGAATTATACTCAAAGATCTAACAAACGGCTATCAAAGCGTGCCCCCAAACTGCAGAGAACAGCACTTGAGGCACTTGAGGCAACAAGCGTCTCCATCCTTGCTTGTTGCCATTCCCCTCTGTCCTGCAGAGGGCGGTGGTGATCCATGAGTTTCTCGAAGAGGATCTGACAGAGGGACAAGGTCATGTCCTCGGCCTGAGCACAACTGCCTGACCTGCTGTGCTTTTCCAGCCCCACACTTCTCGACTCCAAGCACAACTATCCCTCAGGAGAACGAACTGTGACACAAGAGGAAATGTGGGAGTGTTGGGAAGGCACTGGCAGCCTGGTCAGCCTGCAGAGGGGCAGAAACAGATTTGATGAATGAACTGATATCCTCCCGAGCTGAGATGCAGACTCAGGCTTTCAGAGCCACACAGTTTACATTGTTATTGACCATGGCTCCATGGGCAATGCTCCTGCCTCATCATCAAAATGGTCATCTGATTGAAAGCCACCTCAGAAATGAGAGCACAGAATCCAGACTGAGACCGAGGTGCACTGCTGAAAGTTGCACAGTCTCTGGCTCCATCATTTGACGCTCCACCACCACCACACCCTGACCACCCCCACCCCCACCTCTGGGGGCTCGACAAGATACCATTCTGAAGAGATTCCCTCGGATATCCTGCTCACTATTGAACGAGTGCCAACAGAACAGATTTGTCTCGTCATTCATTTCCTGCCTGCAGGACCTCACCATCTTGTCTGGGAACGTGACTGCTCTGTGCTCACAGCTTTGAATATTCTGAGATGATGAAAACAAACTGCACCAACAAGAGTTCTTTCCTCATTATCATGTAAAAGGGAGAAGTTAATATATGGGGTTCAGTGATGTTTTATCAAAAAAGCAGCAACATTTTATTTTATTTCATTTTAGGTTGTTTTATATTATTTTATTTAAATTTTGTTTATCAAATTTTAGCCCGCTTGTTTGGCACCACTTCCACACATATCCATTCCCTCCACACCAACATTCAGTAACATTTGTGTGTACTATCTACAAGATGCTTTGCAGAAATTCACCAAAGGTCCTGAGACAACACCTTCTGAACCCATGATTACTTGAATCAAGAAGGACAAGGGCAGCATCACCCCAGCAAGTTCCTCTCCAAGCCTTCACCAGTTTGACTTGGAAACATCGTCACTGGGTCAGAATTCTGGAATTCCCTTCCTAAGGACATTATGAGTCTACCTACAGCACACAGATTGCAGCGGTTGAAGAAGGCAGCTCAGCACCATCTTGTCCAGGACAATTAAAGATGGACAGTAAAAACGCTGGGAAAATTAAGAGTAGGCGTGATTCGGGACCAGAAAGTGAGACAGTGATGTCTCAGTTATTCCTGGACATTGGTGTGATTACATCTCAAATACTGTAGTTTTGGTCTCCTTATTGAAGGAAGAATATAAATGCATTGGAGGTGATTCAGAGGGGTTTTACCCGATTGATCGCTGGAATGAGTGGGCTGTGTGATGAGGAAAGATTGGAAAAGCTGGCCTTGTTCTCACTGGGGTTTAGAAGAGTGAGGGGTTTTCCTGTCCCACAGTATTCTCCAACTCCCTATCTGCCTCCCTCGTGTGTCGTACCCTCCTGCCCCTTACAACACATGGAATTGAACTGTGCAGTCCTGAGGCCTATAACTTCCTTCTGGAACTAAGTCTCCAGGTATCTCCGGCACTCCCTGATATATCACTGCTTTTTCAATTCAGCCTTCATTCCAAACTCCCTGAATGGGATTTCCTATTGTTTTATACAGTCACTGCAGATGTATTTACCCTGAATCATTTCAATGCAATAAAGAAATGTTGATCTTACTTACAACTGAAAAATATCCATTCCTTCATTGGTCTAGTAATTGTCTTCAGTCTCTGTTTTGAAGTTTCAGTACTTGCATTTATTAACCTTCCCTAATGGACATGTCCTGAAGCAGTCTGTTTATACAGTCTCTCTAACTAAACAATTCCCAGATTCCTATTTTCTTGTTTACCATTTTGTTTCATTCAAACCAAGTGCATGTGCAGGCTCCCAGCAGCTGAAGTGACCGTTCCAAATCACTTTGGAAAAGCAAAGGTGGACTCGTTCCCTGAGTTCACCAAACTCCCACACTGATCAAACTTCCCAGCATTCCCCTCTATGCTGGCTGCACTTAGTGCGAGCTGCAGTATACAAGCTGCCCTGTATTTATATTGCTTCTGATTTATATCACTCCATTCTGAAGTGCTGTTGTTCAGGATCTGGGTTAAGCTCACTCATTTCTCAATTGAAAGCTTCCTTCTTTCAGCCTGAAAGAGACTTTACATTTGCAACCAGCAAATGGGACTTCAATGTTGGAATCCGTTTTCAGGATTGATGGGCTCGATGGTTTGATTCCATGAAATAACCTTGTCTAATCTCTTCAGAGGTTGACGTTTCAGGTGTAACCCTTCTTCAGGAAGTGGGGGGGGGGGGGGGGGGTGGTGTAGGTGTCAGGGGAGTTGTAGATAAAGGGGTGGGTGGGAGCGAGGTGGTGAGGTGGGGATAGGTTGAGAAAGATAGAGAGTATGACCTGATTGGTCGATGGGAGAGATGAATCCAGAATTATCCCTCCCTTCGACCAACCATGTCCTACCCTCGTCCTGTCTCCACCTATCCCCACCTAACCACCCTGCCCCGGCCACTCCCTTTATCTGCAGCTCCCCCAACACCCATCCATCCCACTTCCTGAAGAAGGTTTACACCCAAAACGTTAACTTCTCTTCCTCCTGATGCTGCCTGGGCTTGCTGTGTTCTCCCAGCCTCCTGTTTGTCAACCTTGGATTCCAGCATTTGCAGTTTGTCTCTAATCTCTTCAGGGGCCAGGATGAGTGTGAGGAGATTGGGTTTTGATGGAACTACCCACAGACTGAAGTCAAAAAAAGCAAAGTAAGAAAGTCACGTGGATCAAATTCGAGAGAGCAAATTGTGAGCAAAAAGTAATTGTTACCAGTTTAGCAATTGCAAAGGAGAGAGTGACAACATTGAATTGTTTCTGGTGTCATTCTCTGTGCCCTAACATTTCACAGAGCCAGTTCCACATCCTTCCATTGGCTTTGTCATTGAGAGGCAACATTTCCCTTCCCACAGCCCTTTTTAAAAAGTCCTGTCCCAGGGAATCACTGAGGCAGAGAATACTTCACCTTTTCTGGGAAAGATAGAGAAATATAGGGTGTCAAGGAGCAGTTTCTCTGCCTTCAGGGTCTGACAGAAGGATGTGTGTAGTGTGTGGATTCTGGAGACAGATCACTGAGATATTCCTCACTCCCATCAACACCTGACTTTATTCTGACATCAGTTTCTATTCTTCATTATAAAGTACCCCCACCAGCTTCAGACTGGACATTTCACACCCAGCCCCCATTTCCCCACAATCAAGAACCAATCTTGCCCCATCTCAGGATTGCCCTCTGAATGTGGTGTCAGTGTGTTAATGCTGTTTGAATGAAAGAGCCACAGTGGACTCTGGGACTGAATCCAAGGGGTTTCTGAGCCACCAGCAGCCTCCCCGCTGTGTGAGGGTCTGTTTGGATAAGATTTCAGCCCCATTGATTCCCACTGATACGAAAGTCCTCGATTGAGATTATTGGAGTCACATGTGGACTAAGGAACACAACAGTCAGGTCATTGAGCTGCTCTGGAATCCATCCTGAGCCCTGGATGTCTCTCACTGAGATGGCCCAGAGGTTACAGAATATGACAGCAGAAGGTG
Organism: Chiloscyllium plagiosum; assembly: GCF_037043375.1. Taxonomy (NCBI): domain Eukaryota; kingdom Metazoa; phylum Chordata; class Chondrichthyes; order Orectolobiformes; family Hemiscylliidae; genus Chiloscyllium; species Chiloscyllium plagiosum. Next base: position 447,202 of record NW_028270193.1, on the reverse strand, counting down.
GAACCAGTTTATCATTGACTGCCTTCCCCAGCCGTGACTCCCAGACTCCCCAGATTTAACATTCTCAATCTTACTCCAGGGACACACGGGACCAATGCATCGCACTTTAAGAGTAAAGAAAACCCAAGTCTAATTTAAGTAATATTTATTTCCCAAAACCTGTGAAATTGTTATTCTGAGTAACAAGATGCTGCTGATCATATTCATCAATGCAGGGCTCCCAGTAGCTCTGGCCATTTCCAAAGCACACACGAGACAGAGACTGAATCTTCTTGATCTTTATTCCTTTTTCCAGATTTACATTGACAGAAAACAGACTTCAATTAACAGCCCAGACAGAGGAAGCTGCACAAATTCACAGCCACAATGGAGCTTGAGGAAAAACTTGTGGAGATTTTCTCAATGACATAAGAATCCTGTCCCTTTAAGTAGTGACAGAAGCTTAAATTCGAACTGGCGGCTAAGCAGGAAGGAGATCTGGTTTACTGAAGCAGAGATTTCAGAGGTTCACATTGTTTTGTACAGCTGACAGTTTTCAGCATCTTCGAGAGGTTTTACTTGGCATCACAAGTCATCACTATCCCCAATAAACACTCCCAGGACAGGGTCAGCACGGGGTTTCATACAGAGTAAAGCTTCCTTTTGATGATCCCAATGACCTGCCTTAACCCTTGAACCTCAGAAATGTCACCGAGCCAATCCCAAGAAGGAAGAGAGTTGAAATTCAGTGCTGACCATGACCTTTGTCCTGCCAGCTCAGCCCTGTTCTATTTAAAGTTGTGTCTCCTCTGTGGACTGTCTTGAACACTCTACACACATTCTGATCTCCTGATGCTCTTGCTGAGGGGAGAGGGGAGGGTCACGTGGGTGAGGGCACAGGAGAAGCGAGCGTTGGACTCCCAGTCAGACCCAGAGAGGGTCAGCAGGCTGCTGACACTGTAGGTGCTGTCCGAAGCTTGCAGGTAGTTGCTGGTCTGAACCCCGTCCGAAATGACTGCACCGTCCTTCTTCCACTGCACCCCCAGCTCATCGGGATAGAAGTGATTGGCAAGGCACACCAGGGTGGCAGTGCCCTTGGCATTGACCTGCTCTGGGGAGGGGGGCAGCAGGGTCAGCTTGGGCTGAGAATTTTCACGGCCTGAAAGACAAGACAAACAATTTTAATCCCTGCCATTCAAAGGGATTTCAACTCTGAACATTCACTGGCAAAACAATCCATTTGAACATTTGTATTCAATACCTAACAGACCCCATAAAAGGACAGGGCCTTTTAAAATTGCTTCTTGGGATGTGACTGTCACTGACAGGGCGAGCATTTATTGCCCATCCCTAATTGCTCCTGAGAGGGTGATGGTGAAAAAGAAGGGGCAGTTTTGGATCATTCTTTAGGGAATGAATGTGGGCAGCTGGAAGGGCTATCAATGGGGGAGCATTTCAGTGACAGTGATCGGAACTCAGTGAGATTGAGAGTCGGGATGGAAATGGAGAACCATGGAGCAAGTGTAAAAGTTTTCATTTGGGAACAAATCCATTTTACTAAACTGGGCAGGGATTGGGTCAAAGTGGGCTGAAAGACAAAATGCAAGGGTGAAATTTACCAGGACCTGAGGAAAGCAAAGAGCTGACAGGATGAAATGTGTCCAAATGAAGTCAGGGAAATCCCAGTGATGTTTTATAATCACAGAAAGAACAAGAGAATGAAGGAATGTATGAGGCCCATTCGAGAGCAGGCAGGGAACCTGCGTGCAGTGGTGGAAGATGGAGCAATGGTTCCTCATGAAAACTTTTGGTCTGTTTTCACAAAAGAGAGGGACATACATAGCAGTAACTGTAGTTCAGGAGGAGAACTGTGCAATATTGGAACAGCATCTTTCACATCTGAAAGACTCCCAGTTCATCCAATGAAAAGAAAGATCCATGCTGTCCCAAAGACATTTGCGGACCATGTGGGACTTGTTTGAAATGGGGTCACTGTTGTAATGTAGGAAATATGCAAGCCAGATTGTACACAAGATCCCACAAGCAACAATGAACCAAGGAACATTTTTGAATGATGTTTGTTCAGGAATAAGTATCAGCCTGAATATGATTCAAAGAGAAAGTGGATGGAAAATGAGGAAATGAAAGTTAAAGGAGAAGTGAGGAATACTGGTTAGTGATGGAATTGATTGTTACTAGAAAATAAAAAGGAAAGGGACAGAGTATTGTGAATGTCATATTGTACTGAGGAAACTTAAAAGTGCAGGGAAGCTCAATATAGAACAAGCTTAAAGGTTTTGTCTCTTAACACATGAAGCATTCGGAATAATGTAGACAAAATGGTACCACATAAACCAAGGGAAATCAAGTTTGCGAGGAGTTTAAACTAATTAAAGAAGGTAGGGACTCAGGAGAAGTTCTTAAAGTATCCAGACCAAGTAATAGGATTGAGAGTACGGAAAGGATCAAGAATCGAACTTGAGGCACCGTAGGGTGGAATGGTGGATCAGTGGTTAGCACTGCTGTCTCACAGCTCCGGAGACACAGACTCAATTCCAACTGACTGTCTGTGTGGGATTGACACATTCTCCACGTGTCCACTTGGGTTTCCTCCCATTGTCACAAAGAAGTGTAGGTTAGGAGGATTATCCATGGGAATTGTAGGGTGGGTGGGATGCTTTTTGGAGGGTCAGTCTGGGCTGAATGGCCTGCTTCCACACTGTAGGAATTCTGTGATTTCTAAAGGAGATAACTATGAGAAGGAGGCAGTCAGTGCATGACTGAGGGTGTTGTACTTCGATGCATCGAGTATATGAAACAAGGTAAATGAGCCTGTAGTGCAGGGACGTGGCTGCAAGGGGATCAGGGCTGGGAACTAAATATCCAGGGATGCACATCCTATTGAAAGGAAATGCAGGGGGATAGAGGGTCAAGTGTGAAGGAGGAACTGAAGGTAATCCTTGTTAGTCAGGAAATGGTTTTGGGGAGATTAATGGTATCAAAACTTGGTAAGTCCCCAGGGGCCAGCAACTCATCAGAGTATTTCAGAAAGTGGGTGTAGAAATAGTGGACACATTGTTGATCATTTTCCAACATTCTGTCGACTCTGACAGAGTTCCAGTGGACTGGACAGTATCCAGTGTAACCCCACTTTTTAATAAAAGGAGGGAGAGTGAAAATGAGGAATTATACATGAGGAAAATGCTGGAGTCAGTTATTAAAGATACTGTTACCGAGCATTTGGAAAGCAGTGACAGGATTGGTCCAAGTCAGCATGGATTTACTAAAGGGAAATCAGGCCTGACACATCTTCTGGAAGGTTTTGAGGATGTGATCAGTGGAGAATGGACAAGGCTGAATCAGTGGACAACAAAAATTGACGAAACAGTTCAGCAGGTCTGGCAGAATCTGTGGACAGCAATCGAAGTTAACATTTCAGATTGAGTGACCCTCCCTCAGGACCCAGTGGATGTTGTGTTCTGGACTTTCAAAAGGCTTTTGACAAGGTCCCATACAAGAGATTAGTGAGCAAAATTAAACCTCATGGTATTGGAGGTAATGTATTGACATGGAGAGAGAACTCGTTGGCAGATAGAAAGCAGAGAGTTGGAATAAATGGGTCCCTTTCAGAGTGGCAGGCAGTGATGAGTGGGGTACCGCAGGGTTCAGTGCTGGGACCCCAGCTGTTCACAATATACATAAATGATATGGACAAAGGAATTGAATGCAATCCCTCCAAACTTGCAGATGACACGAAGCTGGGTGGCAATGTGTGCTGTGCGGAGGATGCTAAGAGGCTGCAGAGTGACTTGGACAGGCTGGCTGAGTGGACAAATACTTGGCAAAAGCAATATAACTTGGGTAAATGTGAGATTATCCACTTTGGTGGAAAAACAGGAGGTCAGATTATTAGTGAATGGTGAAAGTTTAGGAAAGAGTGAGGTGCAATGAGAGTTGGGTGTCATGTTGGAACATTAACTGAAAGGGGGCATGCAGGTGCAGCAGGAAGTGAGGAAAGCTAATGGCATGCTGGCCTTCACCATGAGACGATTTGTGTATTGGAGTAAGGATGTCTTGCAGAATTAAGGCCTCAGCTTGAGTATTATGTGCAGGTTTGGTCTCCTCGTCTGAGGAAGGACATTCTTACTATTGAGGGAGTCCAGCGAAGGTTCTCCAGACTGATTCCCGGGACGGCAGGACTGACATATGAGGAAAGACTGGATCAACTGGGCTTGTACTCACTGGGATTTAGAAGAATGAGAGGAATCTCACAGAAACATATAAAATCCTGATGGGATTTGACAGGCTTGATGCTGGAAGAATGTTCTTGATATTAGGAAAATCCAAAACTAGGGGTCACAGTCGAAGATTAAGGGTTGTTATTCCGATGTTGTGAACCTGTGGAATCAAGGGATATGGGGGTGGAGTGGGAATGGGATAATAGATTGCGTAATCAGCCATGATCATATTGAACGGTGGTGCAGAGTCAGAGGGCTGAGTGGCCTATTCCTGCAGCTATTTTCTATGTTTCTATGTTTCTAATGATGGGTAGAGGTGTGAGGGTGGTGGGGGTGTGTGTGGGAGGAGCAGGTTTACCCTGTCAGGAAGAACTGAAATTACATTGACAGCAAGCGGAAATATGGAGTTGGAAAGCATAGAATCTGTGTGAGTCAACTTAAGGACCCACAAAATAGCAAAGGGCTTGATGGGAATTATGTACAAGTCTCCTCTCAGTAGTTGGGATGTGGAGCAGAAAATAAATCAGGAGATAGAAAACGCATGTAAGAAAGGGATTATTACAATAATCATGGGGACTGCAATATGCAGGTGGACTGGGAAATTCAGGTTGGGAATGGATCTCAAGGAAAGGAATTCATGGAATGTCTGCGAGATGATTTTTTTTGGAACAGTTTGTGGTAGACCCACTAGGAAACAGGTAATTCCAGATTCGGTGATGTGTAATGAGGCAGCCCTGATTGGGGAGCTGAAGGTGAGTGAACCCTGAGGAGTGAACCCTGTGGGCAGCACGGTGGCACAGTGGTTAGCACTGCTGCCTCGCAGCGCCAGAGACCCGGGTTCAATTCCCACCTCAGGCGACTGACTGTGTGGAGTTTGCACATTCTCCCCGTGTCTGCGTGGGTTTCCTCCGGGTGCTCCGGTTTCCTCCCACAGTCCAAATATGTGCAGGTTAGGTGAATTGGCCATGTTAAATTGTCCGTAGTGTTAGGTAAGGGGTAAATGTAGGGGTATGGGTGGTTTGCGCTTCGGCGGGTCGGTGTGGACTTGTTGGGCCGAAGGGCCTGTTTCCACACTGTAAAGTAATCTAATATTGTGATACAATTCACCCTGCAGTTCGAGAAGGAGAAGCTGGGAATTATATGAAATAATATCAATGAGCAAGTTAGACAAAGGAGAGCCAATGGACATGATCTGGTTGGGGTTCCAGAAGACCTTTGACAAGTTGCCACACAGGAGGCTGCTAAATAACATAAGAGCCCACTGGGGCCTGGTACTGACATGGACAGAGAATGGAAATAAATGGGTCTTTTGCAGGATGGCAGCTGGTGCCTCATGCAGTTCAGCAGGGGGCAGTGTTGGGACCTCAGCTATTCATGTAACAATTAATTAAATATTAATGATCTGGGAAAAGGAACTGAGGGCATTGTTCCTAAATTAGCTGATGACACAAAGATGAGGGGAGGGGCAGGGAGAATTGAGGAAGCAGGGAGGCTGCAGAAGGACTTGGAAAGGCTCAGAGAATGGGCAAAGAAGTGACAGATAAAGGGACTTAGGAGTCCTCTTTCAGATTTCACTTAAGGTTAATATGTAGGTTCAGTTGGCAATTAGGAAGACAAATGCAATGTTAGCATTCGTTTCAACTGAGTTAGAATACAAGAGCAGGTGTGTACTACTGAGGTTGTATGAGACTGTGGCCAGACTGCATTTGGAATATTGTGAACAGTTTTGGGACCTGTATCTAAGGAGGGATGTGCTTGCATTGGGGGGAGATCCAGAGGAGGTTTATGAGAATGACCCTGGGGGTGACAGCCTGGTCTGATGAGGAGAGATTGAGGACTGTGGATGTGTACTTGATAGAGTTCTTAAGGATATGCGGAGATGACATTGAAACTTACAGAATACTGAGAGGCCTGGATAGAGTGGGCGGGGATGAGATGTTTCCACCAGTAAGAGAAACATGGACCAGAGGGCACAGCCACAGACTTTAGGGATAATCCATTAGGACTGAGATGAGGAGGAATTTCTTCTGCCAGAGGGTGGTTAATCTGTGGAACCCATGCTGTGGAGGTGAAGGTATTGAGTGTGTTTCGGACGGACATTGATAGGTTCCTGATTGGGAAGGCGATCAAACATAATGGGAAGAAGGCAGGAGAATGTTCGTGAGAAACACATCAGCCATGCCCAAACGGCACAGCAGTCTTGATGGGCCGAATGGCCTAATTCTGCTCTGTTATCATATTGTCTTTTGAACAGACTCTGCCAAACCCTGGAACACTGAAAGGCCTGGATTTGAGCCCAGCTGGAGCTGTTTGTCATCAGAACTTTATCAAGGGATAACCAGGGAGTGGTGAGAGTGTGCACCCTATTCCATGTGGGAACTTCAGGATGCTTCCCAGCTCCTGGAATACCATGAATACAGGAAGTGTGGTCAGTGACAGCAGTTGGAGCTCTGGGTTTCGGAGCTTGAGCAGCAGCTGGTGTCAGTGTGGAGCATCTGTGAGGCAGAGAGCTCCGTGGAGAGCACGTTTCTAGATGTGGTCACTCTGCAGCTTCAGAGTATGCAGGGAGAGAGGGAATGGGGGAGCAGCAGACAGTCCAACAGGACTATGCCGCTAGTACAGGAATCCCCTGAGTGCATCCCACTCTCCAACCAGGATTCAGTTTGGAATCCTGATGAGAATGATGGTTCATCTGGGGAGTGCAGCCAGAGCCAAGTCCATGGCACCATGGGGACTCAGCTGTACAGGGAGGCACAAGGAAGACTGGAAGAGTGATAGTGAGAGGAGATTCGAGAGTGAGGGCCATCGGTCGGTGTTTCTGCAGCTGCAGATGGGATTCCAGGATGGTGTGTTGTCTCCCACCCTGAGGGGAGAGGGGGAACAGGCAGCAGTTGTGGTCCCAGTGACAGAGGGAGAAAGGGGATGTGGTCCTGCAGTCAGAATTTAGGGAGGCAATTAGCAACAGCAGCTCAAAATTGTGAATCTCTGGACTACTCCCAGTGACCAATGCAAGTGAGGATAGGAACAGAAGGATAAGGCAGGGTGTATCTGAGGCTGGAAAGATGATCCAAGAGGGAGCGTTTGAGATTCTTGGGACATTGGGAATGACTTTGTGGGAGATGTGACCTCTATAGACCAGATGGGTTGCTCCTGAACAGAACTGAGCTCCTTGTGGGGTGATTTGCTGGTGCTGTTGGAGGGGGTTTAAATGAACATGCAAGGGGGGCTGTGGGAACCAGGAGGAACACCAAGGAAAACAGAATCATGGAAGAGATAGATATTCTTAAGTAAGGAATAGTAACTTTCTTGGCCGGGTCACAGTGAGGGAGAGAGTAATAATTTCTAAATCCAACTGACTGTGTGCATGTATGGGCCTGCGTGGAGTATGGGGAGTAAGATTGGGGAGTTACAGACGCTTATTACCAAGTGGAAGTCTGGTGTTGTTGCTCTTACAGATGAGGCTCAAATGAGGACAGGACTGGGTGTTAAATATTCCTGGATACAAGGTGTTCAATAAAGATAGGAAAAGGGGAAGAAGGTGTGGGATTGGTTAAGATCGGTGCAGAGCTGGAGAAAGAGGATGTCCCAGAGGGGTCAAGGGCAGAATGGATTTGGTTTGAGATAAGGAACAAAAAAGGTGCAATCAGGTTGTTCAGTGCAGTCTGTCAGTCACCAGCTAGAGGGAAGGATGTCGAGGGAGAAATCTGCAAGAAATTCACAGCACACATTTGGGTCACTTTAATTATCAGAATATAGAATGAAATCGGAGCAGTGTGAAGGGCAGAGAGGGGCCAGAGTTGTGAGAGTGTGCTCGGGTGAATTTTCTCCAACCGTGTGTTCGCATTCCAATCAGAAAGGAAACTCTGCTAGACCTGGATCTTGGGAATGAGGAGGCCCATGTAGATCAAGTATCAGTGGGAGGACATTTAGGGAATTGTATCACAAGGATTAGGGAGACAGTGGAAAAGGACAAAGGACAATCCAGAGTAAAGTCATGACCATGGATCATATCCCATGGATCACCTCCAAATGTCTCACTCTTAGAATTTTCATATTTTATTTTAAAACAGAATATGAATGAGTTACCAATCTCATATTTTGCCGCAGTATTTATGGTTGAGAAGGACATCGAAGTGAAGGAAATTCGGGAAATAAATGTTGATGTCTTGAGAAGAGTCCATATTACAGAAGAAGAGATGCTGTAATCTGTTCTTTAAACTCATAAAGGTAGATAAATCCCCAGGAGCTGATCAGCTCCATCCCAGTACTTTGTGGGAAGCTTGGGAAGAGACTTTGACACCCCTTGGTGAGACGTTTGTATTATCAACAGCCACGGGTGATGTGCTGGAAGACTGGAGCATGGCTAATTTTGTGCTGATATTTAGGAAGGTCTGCAAGGAATACCCTGGGAATTATAGACCGGTGAGTCTGATAGTGGTAAGTTGTTGGAGGGGATTTTGACAGACAGGATCTAAATGCATTTGGAAAGACAAGGATTGATTAAGGATAGTCCACATGACTTTGCCAGTGGGAAAACATGTCTCACAAATTTGATTGAGTTTTTTGAAGACATGACCAAGACGATAGCTGAGGGCAGAGTGGTAGACATTGTCTACATGGACTTTAGCAAGACTTTTGACAAGGTGCTGCATGGACAACTGGTTAGTAAGTTAGATCAAGTTGGATCCAGGGAAGCTAACTGATACAAAGTTGGCTTAATGGTTGGAGACAGAGAGTGGTGGTAGATAATGGTTTTCAGACTGGAAGCCTGTGACCAGCGATGTGGCAAAAGGATTGGTTCTGGGTTCATCATTGTTCATCATTTATAGAAACAAATTGAATGAGAATATAGGAGGCATGGTTTGTGAGTTTGCAGATGACACTAACATTGGTAGTTTCATGGACAGTGAAGAAGGCTATTTGAGAGTACATTTACATTACACATTGAGATAATAAGGAGGTGTTACATTTTGGTACAAAAACCAGGCCAGGGCTAACACAGTTAATTGTGGGGCCATGGGGAGTGTTGTCAAACAGGGAGACCAAGGGGTGGAAGCACATAGAGGATTGAAACTGGTGTCACATGGAGACAGGGTGGTGAAGAAAGCATTTGGTACAATTGCTTCTATCGGTCAGAGCATTACGTGTGGGAGTTGTTACGATTCTCCAAGGTATTGATCAGGCCCATTCCCAGTCACCCTGCTATTGGAAGGATGTCATTAAATTGGAAAGGGTGTAAAAAGGATGACAACGATGTCACCGAGACTGGAGGGTTTGAGTTATAAGGAGAGGCTGGTTAGGCCTGGGCTATTTCCCTTGGAAGGTCAGAGGCTGCTGGGTGACATTTTAGAGGTTTATAAAATGATAATGGGCATAGATAAGATGACTAGCTCAGGTTTATTCCCCAGAGTAAGGGAGTCCAAAACTAAACAGCAGAGGAGGTTTAAAGCAAGAGGGGAAAGATTCAAAAGGGACCTGAGGTGCATCTCGTTCACATAGAGGGTGGTGGGTGTATTGAATGAGCTGCCAGAGGAAGTCGTAGAGGTGAGTATGATAACAACATTTAAAAGTCATTTGAACAGGTACATGGACAGGAACGGTATGGGGGAAATTAGCGAAATGCAAGCAAATGGGACTACGGGAATAGATAAGGGGAATAATTCATGAAGGATGTGAATATTTTGGAGAAGGGGTAAAAAAATTCCCATAGAAGGTTCAGGGATGAGGAATGTCAGTTATGAACAAACTTTGGAGAAGTTTGGACTGTCTGCCTTGGAGAAGTGAAGGCTGAGAGGAAATTTTTTTGAGGAATTCAAAATCAGGAGGTGTCTGGCCAGAGGAAATATGGAACAAATGTTCCCACTCATGAAAGTATTGAGAAGGAGAGGGCACAGATTTAAAGTAATTAGTGAGAGAATCAAAAGTGAGATGAGGAAAAACATTTTCAGCCAGTGAGTGGTTAAGGTGTGGAATGCACTGCCTGAGAGTGTGGTGGAGGCAGCTTCAATTTAAACATTCCGAAGGGAATGAGACTGTTATTTGAAAAGGAACAATATGCAGGGTGACAGGGAGAAGGCAGGAGAATGACACTCAGTGAATTGCTCATTCGGAGAGTCGGTCCAGACAGGATGGATGGAACGGCCTCCGTGTGCACTGTAACAACTCTGTGATTGTGTGATTGAGCAGAGTTAAAGCTGGAGGAGGTGGGAGCTCGGTGTCTCACTGTGCTGCTGCTGCTGCTGCTGCTGAGGTCAGTGAGATCAGAGACTGGGACAGGGAGCCAGAGCTCACATCAAACTCTGCCTGTGTCCGACACACTGAGACTGGCAGGAGGCTACTCACTGATTTCACTCCATGCTGCAGGAATGGGACCACAGGATGCAACTGGACAGAGCTCCTCCACACGGTGAGTTAAACTAATTGACTTATATCTTGCTGCTTAAAGGGACAATGGAACTAAAGAAATACAGCTGGACACCCTGTTAGACACAGTGCTCCTTCATCAACTATTTCATTCACTGCAGCTTCTCACTAATACCTTCAACAATTCAGCATTTGTGTTTTAGAAAGTGTGTTTCAGTATTGACAGGGTTAATAACGGAGGATTGACGTTTACTTACTCAGTCGGAGCTTGGTTCCTTTCCCGAACGTAAGCCACAGTGAGAGCTCCCAGTGCAGACGGTGAACAAAAATCTCTGCTCTTTGCTTCCCTTTCTCACTCACTCTCACACTCTCCCTCTCACTCTCTTTCTCTCTCCCTCATTCATGTGTCTTTCTGTCTCTGTCTCTCTGGGTTGTGTTCAGCTGGGCTCGGGCGGTTTGTCAAATGTATTTTTCAATGTTAAGTTTTGCAGCTGTTCTTCACGTGTGGCGATGGAGTGTAAGAGGGAAACTTCCTTCAGTAAATGGTGGACACCACAGAGACTGGAGTGTGTCGTGGACAGTGACAATCCAGCATGGGTTAGCTTGTTCATTTACATTTATATGTAACTGGATGTGTCAGTACAGGCAGTGGGACTGTGCCTATTGAGGTTTTTGTACGGATCTGTAATACTGTGTAGGGGGAGCTGCTATACTGCTGACAGTAATAGTCAGCGACATCCTCATTCTGAACGTTGCTGATTGTCAGGGTGAAACTGGTCCCTGAGCCCTTGCCGGTGAATCGATTGGAGACTCCTGTGAATCGATTTGTTGCTTGATAGATCAGGAGAGAGGGTTTCTGACCTTCTCGCTGCTGGTACCAGCTAACCCACTTGCTAACAGATTGACTGGCCGTACAGGTGATGGTTGCAGTGTGGCCCAGTCCCACTGACAGCACCGGGGGAGACTGGGTCATGGTGATGTCCCCACTGATACCTGAGGGGTCAGAGAGAAACACAGTGAAGTCAGAACTGTCACAGAAAGAGCCTGTCAAATGAGAGATTGTTGGAGACACTGAGCATTCCTCTGGTTTCAGCATTTTTCCTTCAATCACAAGTCAGTGGAATTGGAGTGAAATGGAGAGCAGCTAAAGATTCAAGGTGGAAGGAGAGAGATTTGTACCTGCGACACAGAATGCCAGGGGCCAGATCAGCTGGATGTGTGAAATCATGGTGTGTGCTCCTGTCCCTGTGCCTGGTTCCTGATAAACTCTCCCTTCACTGGGCTCTGCTTTATAAAGCTGTAGCCTGTGAGAGTCTGACTGGGTATTCCTCAGTATGTAAATGGCATCAGGCAGAGAGAGCCACGTCAGCCCCTCACACTTCCTCTTCTCTCTCTCTCTCTTTCTCACTGTCTCAGAGAGTCATTGATGTGAACAGCACTGAATGAGGCCATTTGGCCCATTGTATCTGTGCTGTTAAACAGCGATCTGATGACACTAATCCCATCCTCCAGCTCTTGGCCCATTACCCTGGAGGTTACAGCAACACAAGGGAATATCTAAACACTGCTCCAATGTCACGAGAGTTTGTGACTCAACCAGCCTTTCAGGCAGTGAGTTCCAGACTCTCACCACCCTCTGGGTGAAAACATTTCTCCTCAATTCCCCTCTCACTCTCCAATTTGACTGGGCCTGGACTCACTCAAGTTCAGAAGGATGAGATGGAATCTGATTGAAACATATAAAATTCTAACAGGGCTGGGCAGGGAGGAGGTTTCCCCTGGTTGGCGAGTCTGGAACCAGGGGACCCAGTCTCAGGGGGATACAGGATAGACCATTTAGGACTGAGATGAGGAAACATTTCTTCACTCAGAGGGTGGTCAACCTGTAGAATTCTCTACCACTGAATATATTCAAGAAAAGGAGAGAGATAATTGTTTTACATTTTAACATCATGAAGGGAATGGGGAGAAAGCAGGAATATGGCTTTGAGAGAGAGGGTCAGCCATGATCATACTGAGTGACAGAGCAGACTCAAAGGGCGAAATGGCCTGCTCCAGCTCCGAGTTTCTGTGTGTCCATGTCTGTGTTACCTTCAATCTCGGTCCCTGGTTACTGAGTCCTTTACTCATGTAAAAAGTGCCTTCCTACCCACACTATCACTGCCCCAAATAATCTTATACCCCTCTATTAGGTCCCCTCTCAGCCTTCACTGCTCCAAGGAAAACAACCCCAACCTTTCTAATCTTATTTCAAAGCTCACATTCAGGCAGCATTCTGGGAAATCTCCCCGTACCCTCTCAAGTACAATCACATCCTTCCCAGAATGTGGTGACCAGGACCTGTCCTCTTCTCTCTCTCTCTCTCTCTTTCTCTCTCTCTCTCTCTCTCTCTATCTCCCTTTCTGATTCACACCTTACACTTCTTTCTCTCTACCTCTATCTCTCTCTCTCCCCCACTGTTAATCTCTTTCATATTCTCTTTCTCTGTCTCAAAGCCACACCCTCCAACTCATTCCCAGTTCCTCACTCCGTCTCATAATCTCTATTTCTGCATCTTTCTCTGTCTCCATCACTCGCTCCATCTCTCGCTATAATTGAAAGCATCCAAATGTTATCTGCCCCTCTCTATTCCTCCCTCTCTTTCTCTCCCTCCCTCTCTGCATCCCAATCTACAGTCTCTCTCCCTCCCTTTCTGGCATTCTGTCTCTAACCATACTCATATCTCTCTCTCTCTCTCTCTCACACATACACACACCCAACCCTATCCTCTCTCTCTTGATTCCCTTCAGTCTTGGTATCACACCCATCCTATCTCTTTCTCTCTCTCCATGCCGCTCAGTCACATCTTGTTTCTCTTTCTATCCCTCAACCTCACCATTTCTACCATCCTCTACCTCTCTCTTGGTCCCCTCACATATCTCACACTGTCTCAGATGCTCCTCCCTCTATCCCCGATCTCTCTCTCTCTTGCACACACACACACACACACATGCACACACACAGAAACCCTCTCGCTCTCTCTCTGTCTCGCTTCTCTCTCTTTCTGACAGTGTCCTGGGTGGTGACAGTTGAATGCAGGATAAATCTCCCTCTGCTCTGCACCACTAATGCACATTAACCCTTTACCCCAGAAGGATGTATTTTCCTGGAGTAACTCCCCATTTCCCACATTGACCAGGGTTTGGCCTCGCTCAGGAAGACGGACAGATTCTTGTCAAAAGAAAGGCAATTCTGTGCTGTTGGCCTATTCTCACTGGGGACTGGTTTGGACACAAAGCTCATTCCATGAAGGCCCAGCAGAGAGAGGAGATCCTCAGGCCATCAGTGTGAGCTGGAGGGACAGGACAGACTCTGACCCACTGACCCATCCTGTCCATTCACAACATGTTCCAATCCCTTTCCCTTTCCTTCCACTTTCATGATGAGTCTCTGAATCAGGCTGTTTCACTGGGATGAGGGTTGAACTATCACACAGTTACAACAGAAAGGAACTGACCCCAATACCCAATAGCGACCAGTAAACATGGGCTTCCTTCCTGCTGGAACCTCCAACAGAGACCAGTAAACATGGATCTCCTTCTAACTGAATCCTCCAACAGAGACCAGTAAACATGGGCCTCCTATTCACTGGAGTTTCCGATGGAGATGAGTAGATGACTGAGTTTTTGAAGAAGTAATCACGGAGATAGATAAAGGTGGAGCAGTACACTCTGTCCACATGGACTTTAGCAAGGCCTTAAACAATGTTTCCCTGGTAGACTGTTTAGTAAGATTATATCACATAGGATCCAGGGAGAGCTCGCCAATTGGATATAAAATTGGCCTAATGGTAGGAGGCAGAGGCTGGTGAGAGAGGGTTGTTCTTCAGACTGGAGGCCAGTGACCAGCCGTCTGCCACAAGAATCAATCCTGGACCCACTATTGTTCATCATTTATATGAACAATTTGGATGAGAAAATAGCAGGAACGGTCAGGAAGTTTGTGGCTGACATTAAAATTGATGGAATAGTGGACAGGGAAGAAGGTTATTCAAGAGTGCAATGTCATCTTCATCAACTGGGCCAGTGGGTCAACAAATCCAGGTGGAGTTTAATTTCGATAAATGGAAGGAGTTGCATTTTGGTAAGACAAACCAGGGCAGGAATTACACAATTAATGGTAGAGCCATGGGGAGTGTTATTGAACAGAGAGACTGAGGGGTACAGGTACATAGTTCCTTGAAAGTGGGGTCACAGACAGACAGGGTGGTGAAGAGGGTATTTGGCACGCTCACCTTCACTGGTCAAAGCAGGGAGTACAGGAGCTGGGACATCATGTTACAGCTGTACAAGGCATTGGGAAGGCCACATTTGGACATTATGTACATTTCTGCTCACCCTGCTATAGGAGGGACGTTATTACACTGGTTTGGGTAAAATAAAGATTAATTGGAAGGTTTGAATCATAAGGCAAGGATGGATAGGCTAAGATGTTTTCCAGGGAATGCAGGAGATTGAAGGGTGACCTTAATAATCATGAGCTTTATATAATCATGAGGGTCATAAATAAGGTGAATAGCTAAAGCCTTTTCCCCAGGGCAGGGGAGTCCAGTACCAGAAGGAATAGGTTTAAGCCAAGAGAGGAAAGAATTATAAGGGGTCGGAGAGACAACCTTTTCACACAGAGGATGGTGTGTATGTGTGCCAGAGGAAGTGGGAGAGGGGAGTACAATTACTACATTTCAAGGACGTTTTTACAGGAACATGGATAGGAAGGATTTAGAGAGGATTGGGCCAAACACAGGCAAATGGGACTAGTTCAATTTTGGAAACTTGGTCAGCATGGATGAGTAGAACTGAAGGGCCTGATGCCATGCTGTAAACCTCGATGACTCTATGATGATGTATACATGGGCCACCTTCCCATAGGACCAGTCACCATGGGCCTCCTTCCCATTGGATTGTCCAGTATCTGAGCTGCAAAACCAACATTGTGTCCACCACATATGTCTCTTATTTCAATCTCAATCACATTGTTTGTCTCTGCACAGAAACCCTAATTTCTGCTTGTCCCACCTCCTAACTCTATGATTCCAATATCCTCTCCCAGCTTCCTGAACCACATTCCATAAATGCCAGCTTGTCCGGTATGTAGTGGTCTCTTCCCTGTCTTACCATGTGTTGTTCCAGAATGACCCACGACTCACTGCCAGCCAATTGCTTCCATGGCCTCCCTCCTCCCTCACTCTGTGTCTTGCTGCAGACTCACATTCCCTCCCTCCCCCTTCCACCTTCTGTCTCTGGTGTCCTGCCCATTGCTGCTTCCTCCATCCCACTATTGACAGCAGAGCCTTCAGACCCCTACAGTGTGCTCTCTGACCTCCCGCCCTTCATCCCTCCCCCTCTTGATGGCTGTGCTATTGAATATACTGTTCACTTCCATCACTTTTGGTTCACTGTTGCTTTGCCATTGATTTGCTGACTTATTCTGGTACATCTCGTCTGGTCTGTTCCCTGAGTTGGTTTAAGACCGTTTTGCTTCAGAAAACACTCTTCTGTAAACTGGGTTGTCTGTTTCTCCCAGTCTTTGTGTCCAGATGAGACTAAGTGTGTGTAAGCTCTTATACAACACAGCCAGAAGTCACTGGGCCGATTGTGACAGTCAAATGAGTTCAATGAGTCCCATTTACCCAGCCCTTCCTGTATAACCCTGCAATTGTTTCCTTTTCAGCTATTTCTCCAAATGCCCTTTGAAAGTTGCTGTTGAATCCACTTCCACTCACCTTGCAGACAGTCATCATGAACTCGCTGGATAAAAATGTTCCTATCTTCTCTCTTGTCCTTCAGACCCTTTCTGAAATGTGTGCCCTCTGGTTAATGACCCTCCTGCCTGGAGAAACAATTTGTCCTGTATTTACTGCATCCAAACTCTCTAATTGTGAACCCCTCACTGAGTTAGACCTATTTCCAGCACAGGGGGAGAACATTCAGCCTGTCAGGTAAATGCTGTCATTTCGTGGAGCAATCCAGTCAGTCCCACCCCCTTCCCTACTCGACCCCCAGAGCCTTGCAGGATTATTTCCATCAAGAGCCCATCCAATCTGCCATTGCAATAACTGAGTGTCTTCACCTGCCTCACCTGAATTTCCACGTCATTACCAATTGCTGCTAAAAACAAAGTTCTTCCTGACATCCCGTATCTCTTGCCCAACAAAGTGTAAGGTATTCTCAATGTGAAGGTGGGATTTTGTCTCCACACAGATTGTGCGGTGGTCACTCTTACTGATACTGTCATGGACAGATACACCAGCAACAGGCAGATTGGTGAGGGCGATAGTGAGTATGTTTTTCCCTCTTGTTGGTTCTTTCACCACCTGCCCCAGGTCCAGTCTAGCAGCTGAATCAGGTGGAACTTGACCAATTTGCTCAGTAGTGTTGCTTCTGAGCAGCTCTTAATGGTGGGCTTTGAAGTCCCTTACTCAGGGTATATCCTGCATCCTTCCCACCCTCAGTACTCCCTCCAAGTGTTGTTAAACATGGAGGAGGACTGATTGCTCAGTTGAGGTTGGAGGGGAGGCGGTGCTATGTGGTAATCAGCAGGAGGTTTCCTTCCCCATGAGTTTTCATAGGTTCCATAGTTAATGGTGAGGACTCCCAGGGCAACTCCCTTCCGACTGTACACACCACTGTGTTGCCTCCCCTGCTTGGTCTATCCTGCCAGTTAAAAACTGAATGAGGGAACAATTCTGTGCAGGTTTCACAGCTTGGAGACAGAGCTGCTGCTGGATTCTGTTTCTGATCTCCAAGTGCAGGCGTGTGTGTTTGTGAGAGAGTGACTGACACTTTTTCCATCATTGTGCTGTTTCTGCAAAACAAATTCCAGAACCAGCCTCCTGTGCTGTCAGATTCCAGGGAGTGCAGACAGTTCACAGTTTTCTCCCGTCTCAGTAACAAACGTCCAGCTGCTCCGAGCTCCTTCTTTCACTTCCTCTCTTGGTGAAGTTTCAACCTTGCGATCTGACAGTCTTTGCAGTTATTTTTTACACTGGGGCTTTCTGCTGTGGTCAGAATCTCTAATAATAAGTGTCCAGTCAGTGACAATCACAGCAGCTAAAAGCAGTCAGGACTGAGGAGCCAGGCTCACTGGGAAACACATTGGGAAGATCAAAGCCATCCTGTTCAGTTCCCGGCACAAACTCCATCCCTCTCCCTGAGCTCTGTCTGCTGCTCAATCAGACACGTTACACACTTGGCCACATCTATGTAAATGATCTGAGCTCCATATCACAAAGATCAGCCACTGAAAATCTCAGCCATGTCTGGGACTCCAAACATGACCATTCCAATGCTGTACTTGCACTCATCACAGTCACAGCCCTTCATAATCTTGAGCTCATTCCAAATTCTGCTGCCCATATCCCAACTTGCACCAAGTCCCATTCCACCAACCCCCTGCACCCCATGTTTACATTGGCTCCTGGCCCAGAAACATTTCAATTTTCAAATTCTTATCCTTGTTCTCAAATCCCTCCCTGTCCTCCACCTTCCCTATCTCTGTGACCTCCTCCAAAGTGCCTCACTCAGTGTGGTTAGCAATCTTGGATATATGGCTCTCTAATCCTTTATGCACATCATTGAGAAACATTGTGCATAGCTGAGCACAGATCCCTGGGGACACCACTACTCACATCTTGCTCATTAGAGGATACACACATTATCTGTCCTCTCTGACTCCTACCTCCAAACTAATTCCTGACATAAGACAAATACTTTTCACTAATTGGTTTGATGGGAGAAAGCAGAGGTTAATGGTGGAAATTGCTTTTCAGACTGGACGCCTGTGGAGTGCCTGAGGGCTAGGTGCTGGGCCCATTACTGTTTGTTATGTGTATCAATGATTTGGATGAGAATCTGTAAGGCATGATTAGTAAGTTTGCAGAAGACATTACAAATGGTGGTATCATGGAGATTATCAGATATTGCGGCAGGACCTTGATCAGCTGAGGAAGTGGGAAGAGAAATGAAAATTAAATTTATGTAGATTAGTGTGAGGTCTTGAATTTTAGAAAATTAAATCAAGGTCGGGGTTTCATTGTGTAGTGGAACAGTGGGATCTTGCAGTTCAGGTACACGGTTCTCTGAAAGTTGAGTCACAGTTAGACAGGGCAGTGAAGAAGGCTTTTGGTGCTCTGGCCATTATCAGTCGGGGCACTGGGTACGGGAGTTGAGAAGTTATGTTGCAGTTGTACAGGACATTGGTGAGGCTGAACTTGGACTATTATGTTTAGTTTTGGTCACATTGTTATAAGAAGGATATTATTCAGCTGGAAAAAGTGCAGAAGAAATTTACAAGGATGTTGTCAAGTTTCAATGTCTGAGTTTTTGGGAGAGGTTGGACAAACTAGGACATTTTTCTTAGAGTGTCGGAGATTGCAGGGGAATCCTTTAGAAGAGTATAAGACCATGAGAGACATGGATAGGGTGAATGCACCCAGTCTTTTTCCCAGGGTTGGGGAATTGAGAGCTACAGGGCAACAGTTTAAGGTCAGAGGGGAAAGAGAAAAAGGGAACCTGAGTGGCTACATTTTTACACAGAGGGTGGTACACATATGGAATGAGCTGCTAGTCGAAGTGATTGAGGCGGGTGCATTAACAACATTTAAAAGGCATTTGGACAAATACATAGGTAAACTTTTGAAGAATATGGACCAAGTGCAGGGAAATAGGGTTAATGTGGATGGACATTTTGGTCAGCACGGTCTAGTTTGGGCCAAAGGGCCTGTCTCTGTGCTGTAGGACTCGATGACTCTATGACTCTATAATTCCATAGGTTTCCATGTTTTATGTACAGTCTCTCAAACATAGAAACAAAGGAACGAGGAGCAGGAGGAGGCCATTCAGCCCTTCAAATGGGCTCTGCCATTCAATATGACCATGGCTGATCATCCAACTTAATCCCCTGTTCCCACTTTCTCCTCATAACCTTTAGTCTCTTTAGTCCTAAGAACAATACCTATCTCCTTCATGAAACGATTGAATGTTTTGGTCTCAACTGCTTTCTGTGACAGAGTATTCCTCTAGCTTCCCAGGCTCTGGCTAAAGAAATGTCTCCTCATCTCAGTCTGAAATGCCCTTTCCCTTTTCTGTAAACTGTAATTCCTGGTTCTGAATTCCCCAGTCATCAGGAACATCCTTCCTGTGTTTTTCCAGTCTTGTCCTGTTAGTACTTTACAGGTTTCAAAGTGATTCCTCTCAATCTTCTAACCTCCAGTGATTATAGTCCTAACCAATCCAGTTTCTCCTCAGATCTAAGTGCTGCCATCCCCGGAATCAGTCTGGTAAACCTTCGCTGCCGTCCCCCCACAGCCAAAACATCCTTCCTCAGATAAAGAGACCAAAACTGCACACAATACAATCATAAAATTGTACAGTATAGAAGAGGCCCTTCAGCCCATTAACTGTGTACCAGCCAAACTACACTAAACCTACACCAGTCCAACTTTCCAACATGAGGCCCATAGTTTGAATGTTATGACATTTCAACTGCTCATCCAAGTACTTTTTAAATTTTGTGAGGCTTCCCAATTCAACTACACTCCCAGGCTCTGCATTCCAGACCCACACCGCCCTCTGGATGAAAAACATCTTGAAACCTCCTATCTTTCATATTGAATGTGAGCCAACTTGTTATTGACCCTCCCACGAAAGAGAACAGCTGCTTTCTCTCCACCCTGTCCATTCCCCTCATAACCTTAGACACCTCGATCAGGTCCCCCCTCCACCTTCTCTGCTCTGAAAAAAACAACCCGAGCTGATCCAATTTCTCTTCATCACTGAAAGGTTCCATCGCACACAACATCCTGGTGATTCCCCTCTGTACCACGTCCAGTGCAATCACATCCTTCCTACAATGTGGTGACCTGAACAGCACACAGTACTCCAGCTGTGGCCTAACCAATGTTCTGCTTAACTCCAACATATCCTCCTGCTTTTATAACCAATACCTGAAATGACAAAGGCAAGTGTCCCATATGCCTTCATAACCGCTCTGTTAACCTGTCTTGCCACATTCAGGAATCAGCTGACAAGTACACAAAGATCGCTCTGTTCATCTGAGCTTCCTCAGTTCAAAGAGCAAAGAACAAAGAACAAAGAAAATTACAGCATAGCAACAGTCCTTCGGCCCTCCAAGCCTGCGCCAATCCAGATCCTCTATCGAAACCAGACACCTATTTCTCAAGGATCTGTATCCCTTTGCTCCCTGAGCATTCATGTATCTGCCCAGGTACATCTTCAATGAGGTTGTCATGCCTATCTATATCATCTCCACTGGCAACATATTCCAGACACCCACCACCCTCTGCGTAATCAACTTTCCATGCATATCTCCCTTAAATGTTTCCCCTCTCACTTTGAACTCATGACCCCTGGTCATTGAGTCCCGCATCCCGGGGAAAAGCTTCTTGCTATCCACCCTGTCTACACCTCTCACGGTTTTGTCGACCTCAATCTGGCCCCCCCAACCTTCATCTTTCCAATGAAAATAATCCTACATCTACTCAACCTCTCTTTATAACCAATGCCTTCCATACCTCAATTCTGATGAACCTCCTTTGCACACTCTCCCAAGTATCCACAATCTTCTGATAATGTGGTGACCAGGATTCTACACAGTTTTCCAAATGTGGCTGAACCAAAGTCCAATACAATTTTAACATGACCTGCCAACTCTTGTACTCAGTACCCTGTCCGATGAAGGAAAGCATGCCATCTACCTTTTTAACCACTCTATTGACTTGCATTGCCACCTTCAGGGAACAATGGACCTGAACACCCAGACCTCTCTGTACATCAATTTTCCCCAGGGCTTTCCATTTACCATATAGTTCACTCTGGAATTGCATTTTCCAAAATTCATCACCTCACATTTGACCAGATTGAACTCCATCTGTCTGTTTCTCTGCCCAATTCTCCAATCTATCTATGTTCTGCTGTATTCTCTGACAAACCCCTCCACTACCTGCTATTTCACCAATCTTAGTATCATCTGCAAACTTAATAATCAGTCAACCTATGCTTTCCTCCAGATCATTTGTGCATGTTACAAATAAGAGTGGTCCCAGCACAGATCCCTGTGAAACACAACTGGTCACAGTTCTCTACTTTGAGAAACTCCCTTCCACTATTACTCTTTGTCTCCTGTTGCCCAGCCTGTTCTCTATCCATGGAGCTAGAACACCCTGGACCCCATGTGACTTCAATTTTTTCATTAGGCTACCATGGGGAACCTGATCAAACACCTTACTCAAGTCCATGTATATGACATCTACAGTCCTTCCCTCATCAATCAGTTTTGTCATTTCTTCAAAGAATTTTATTGAGTTGCTGAGACATGACATTACCTGCACAAAATCATACTGCCTATCACTGATAAGTCTATTTTCTTCCAAATGTACATCTATCCTATCCCTCAATATCTTCTCCAGCAGCTTCCCGACCACTGGTGTCAAGCTCACTGGTCTATAATTACCTGGATTATCCTGGCTACCCTTCTTAAACAAGGGGACAATATAAGAAATTCTCCAGTTCTCTGAGACCTCACCCGTGTTCAAGTTTGCGACAAGGCCCCAGCTATTTCCTCTCTCATTTCCCTCAGTAAACTGGGATAGCTCCCATCTGGGCCTGGGGACTTGTCCACCTTAATGCCTTTTTGAATACCTAAAAATTCCTCCCTCCCTGTGCTGACTTGACCGAGAGTAATCAAATATCAATCCCTAATCTCAATAATCATCATTTCCCTCTCCTTGGTGAATACCGATGTAAAGCACTCATTAAGAATCTCACCCATTTTCTCTGACTCCACACATAACTTTCCTCCTTTGTCCTTGAGTGGGCCAACCCTTTCTCTCGTCACCCTCTTGCTCCTCATTGACGAATAAAAGCCTTTGGGATTTTCTTTCACCCTATTTGGTAATGATATTTCATGACCCCTTTTAGCCCTTTTGATTTTCCATTTCAGATTGGTCCTACTTTCCTGATAGTTTTCCAAAGATTCATCTGTTTTCAGCCACCTCGACCTTATGTGTGCATCCTTTTTCCACTTAGCCAGTCTCACAATTTCACATCTTATCCAGGGTTCTCTAATCTTGCCATTTCAATCCCTCATTTTCACAGGAACATGTCTGTCCTGCACTCTCATCAACCTCTTTTTAAAAGCCTCCCACATATCAAATGTGGATTTACCTTCAGACTGCGGCTCCCAACCTACATTGCCCATCGCCTGCTGAATTTTCCTATAGCTGGCCTTCCCCCAGCTCAGCCCTCTTCCTTTAGGACCACTCTCGTCTTTGTCCATGAGCATAAACCTTACGGAATTGTGATAATTGTTCCCAAGGTAATCGCCTACTGAAACTTTAACCACCTGGCCGGGCTCATTCCCCAACAGCAGGTCCAGTATGGCCCCTTCCTGAGTTGGACTATTTTCATACGGCTCTATAAAACCCTCCTGGATGCTCCTTACAAATTTTGCTCCATCTAAACCTCGAACTCCCAGTGAATCCCAGTCAATGTTGAGAAAGGTAAAATCTCCCATCACCACCACCCTGTTGCACCTACATCTTTCCTTAATCTGTTTACATATTTGTACCGCTAACCCGTGCTCGCTGTTGGGAGCCCCAACATTGTTATCACATCCTTCCTATTTCTGAGCTCTGCCCATATTGTCTCACTGCTTGAGTCCTCCATAGTGCCCTCCTTCAGTCCAGCTGTGACCAGTAATGTAACTCTCTGACCAGTAATGTAACTCCTCCACCCCTTTTACCTCCCTCTCTATCCCACCTGAAGCATCTATATCCTGGGATATTTAGTTACCAATCTTGCCCTTCCCTCAACCAAGTCTCAGTCATAGCAATAACATCATACTCCCAGATACTAATCCAAGTCCTAAATTCCTCTGCCTTACCTACTACACTTCTTGCATTAAAACAAATGCACCTCAGACCACCTGTTCCTTTGCGTTCCTCATCTGCTCCCTGCCTCTTTTTCCTCTTAATCACACTGACTTCATTATCTCGTTCCTTACAGGCTTTAATTACTACCTCCTTACTGCCCACTGACCTCCTCATTTTGTTCCCATTCCCCTGACAGATGTGAAAGGCAGCATAAGGATTTGTTGGATCAAAGGCAAAGTACCAATTTCTAATTAGAGTGACAATCATGATGCTAGCCAACTATTCCCATCCCAACTGCTGGTATTATTGGACAACACAGATCTCAGACTGCAACACAAACAGAAACTGCTGAAGAAATGCAGTTGGTCTGCAGCATCTATGGAGCATAAGCGCACAATGCTGATGATTTAGATTTAGTAATAAGACCTCCTTACGCAATCCAAATGAAGATAAAATAAAACATACGAACAGAAAACACAAATTCAAAAGATTTCAAAACACACAGCAAAATAAAATCCTTTCTGTTTGAATGTTATTGATTTATAGTTCTGAAATAACAGGGAAAAGGGGTTCATTTCTCTACCACATCTTTAGGTTTAACTTAACTGTATTTTTCATTTCATTGTTTTGAAAGTTTGATTGCCTTTTCCTTGATTAATACTTCGCTGGCCACAGGTGAAGTGCCAGACTGGAGGACTGTCAATGTGGTTCCTTTGTTCAAGAAGAACAGCAGGGATAGGCCAGGCAATTCCAGACCGGTTAGTCTGATGTCAGTGGGAGGGAAATTATTTGAAAAAATCCTGAAGTACAGGATTAACCAATACTTGGAGAGGTAGGGATGCCAGTACTGATTTGATTGACCAAGGCCCCACATGGAAGGCTGGTCCAGATGGTAAGAGCCCATGGGATCAAAGGCAAGTTGGCAAATTGGATCCAAACATGGCTTCCAAAAATGAGGCAAGCAGTGATGGTGGAGGGTTGTATTGTGATTGGAAGTCTGTGACCAGCGGTGCATTGCAGGGATTGGGGCTTGGACCCTTTCTGTTTGTAACAAATTGGATGTGATTGTATAATTAGAAAGCTTTTAGATGCCACATAAATTGGTGGTGTTTTTGATATGATTTGATTTTTATTTTAGTTTATTGTCACGTGTACTCACATACAAACGTATAGGATTACAGTGAATGGTATGTCATGTCGCCTCACAAGGTGCCATCTTAGGTCCAAGGACCTCGGTACAGAATCTCAAGAGCAATTTAGAAAGAAAGATTAAAGTTAAAAGTTACACGTTACAGACCTTTTTAGTTTCAAGAAGAAAATAAAAAAATGAATCTGCAAGTTCAAACATTACAGTATTTCTGAAGCGCTTAGCTACCTTGGGATCATTTACTTTGAGTCATCACCTCGAGAGTGGAAGTCCACGCTGAGGCTGTGCTGGGCCGAGAGACCACCATATACAGCAAAAGACCACCTTGTGGGCCCACCTTGTGGGCCAAACTGGGCCACTGAGAGATCACCACACTCAGCCGAGAGTCAATCACGCTGGTCTCAGAGACCAGCATGCTGGGCCAAGAGGTCACCACATTGAACTGAGAGACCTTCATGTCTGACCAAGAGTCTGACTCACCAGGCTGGGAAGTCGCCCTGACAGGCCAGGACACTGCCACACCAAGCTGATAGGCCACATCACTGGGTCTGCACTGGGTTGGATGCCAGGCATCTGAGCTGGGAAAGAAAAGAGAGAAGGACAAAAGAAAAACAAAAAAGGTGGAATAGAAAGAAGAAAAGGAAACAGACGGAGCAGATGAACTCGGTCTGAAGTGTCCTATTCTGCTGCCATCTTGGATCACCGGGTTTCAGGCTACAGTCTGATGTTGATCAGCTGGTAATTGGGCAGAGCAATGGCAGATGGAATTTAATCCTGATAAGTGTAAGATGATCCAATTTGGGAGGTCTAATAAGGGAGGGATATACACAATGAAAGGTATGTGCTTTGGGTGTCCTTGTGCGTGGATCACAGAAGGTTGGTCTGCAGGTACAACAAGGAATTAGGAAGGCAAATGGAATTTTGTCCTTCATTGCTCAAGGGATTGAGTTTAAAAAGCAGGGAGGTTATGTTGCAGCTGTACAAGGTGCGAAGAGGTCACACCTGGAGTACTGCGTGCAGTTTTGGTGTCCTTATTTGAGAAAGGATGTACTGGCACACAAAGGGGTGCAGAGGAGGTTCACTAGGTTGATTCCGGAGTTGAGAGGGTTGCCTTATGAGGGGAGACTGAGTAGACTGGGATATATTCATTGGAACGTAGAAGAATGAGGGGTGTGGGGGATCTTACAGAAACATATAAAATAATGAAGGGAATAGATAAGGCATAGGATGTTTCCACTGGTAGGTGAGACTAAAACAAGAGGGCATAGCCTCAAAATTAGGGGGAGCAGTTTTAGGACCAAATTGAGAAGGAACTTCTTCACCCACAGGATCATAAATCTCTGGAATTCCTTGCCCAATGAAGAAGTCGATGCTACTTCAGTAAACGGTTTCAAAGCTAAGATTTTTTTTTGAACAGTAAAGGAATTAAGAGATACAGTGAGAGCGTGGGTAAGGGGAGCTGAGTCCATGAAAAGATGAGCCATGATCTTATTGAATGGCGGAGCAGGCTTGAAGGGCCAGAAGGCCGACTCCTGCTTCTAGTTCTTATGTTCTTATGTGCCTTGGGAGTAGTGAGGAACAAAGGGACCTTGGTGTACAACTCCATCAATCCCAGGAGGTATCAGCACAGCTAGACAGGGTGGTGAAGAAGGCATATGGGATGCTTGCCATCACTAGCCAGGGTGTAGAATATAGGAGCAACAAAGTCTTGTTATTAATTTACAGAGTATTGGTTAGGTCATATCTGAAATACTGTGTACAGTTCTGGTCATGACACCGTCAGAAGGATGTGATTGGAGTGGAGCAGGTGTAGAGGAGATTTACCAGGATGTTCCTGGGATTGAAAGTCTTTCCTATGAGGAAAGACTGGTTAGACTGGGTTTGTTTTCTCTGGAGCAGAGGAAGCATGGGAGGAGTCTAAAGAAGGGATACAAAATGTTGAGACACATAGACAAAGTCAATCGTGATCATCTTTTCCCCATGGCAGGCATGTCTAAGATCGGAGGGAATAAGCTTAAGGTGAAGAAAATGTGTTTTAGAGGGGATTTGATGAAGCTTTTTTTTTCTCCCAGAGGGTGGTAGAAATATGAAATGTGCTGCCTGAGATGGTGGTGGAGGCAGGTCCTCTAAAAAACATCCAGACGTGCACATAAAATGCCAGGGCATGGAAGGCTATAGACCAAGTGCAAGTAAATGGGATTAGTGCAGTTTGGTGTTTACTGATCAGCGTCGACAAGGTGGGCAGAAGGGCCTGTTTGTTTGCTGTATGACTCTATAACTATGAAGAGAAGGAGGTGGAAACATTTTTCATGTTTGTTGAGAAGATAGTTAAACAAGTGAGGTAGAGAAAAACAATAGAACTTGCCCATGCAAATATGAACTTGGGAAGCACACGAGGTTACTACATCCCTGTCAGAGGAACGTTCTCAGGATCACAACGATGTGAAACGGTGAAAAGTGCAGATGGGTTGGCCTCGGAAACATACAGACAGAGGTTTCAGAACTTACAGAAACAGCCTCCACAAAACAGCTGAGAATACTTCAAAACTTCCTTCCCTTCATGAATCGGAATTCATGTAGAAGACCAAAGGGGAACAACAGTAAGACAAGCAGCTAGAATGGCTCATGGTTATAGACTTCGTTAAAGCCAAATCTCTGCAGATGCTGGAATCCAAAGTAGACAAACAGGAGGCTGGAAGAGCACAACAAGCCAAGCAGCATCAGGAGGTGGAGAAGTCACCTGATGGGAGACCGATCCAGAAACCTTATTCCCATCAGGTCCAGAAATGGGAGAAAAATAAAAATTGAGAGAGTGTGAGGAAGGCAGGTAGCCAGGGGAGAGAATGGACAGGAGGGACCAGGCCGAGAACTCCTCCTCAGATTAAGAAGGAAATTGCTGAGGGTGGAAGTGATGGTCAGAAGCTAAAATGTTTCTCTGGGAATAAGGTGGGCCATGTGTCTTTGAAATGTTGGAAGTTCTGAGGTAGACCCATGGGATTTATAGGAGTTAGTAAAAATGAATCAGAGAAGGGAACACAAACAGATAATCCCACGGAGCAGGTTGTAGCTGTAACTATAACAAAAAGGCTGGAGGTGAATTCTGTCATTAGTAAAGGAAGTTGGAAGGTAGATGAGAGGTGGACAGGACTTTTATCAAAAGGAATGGTGACCACTTTTTCTTCAGCTAAACCCAGAACCAAACTGAGAGATACAGGGACAACACAATCATTTTTACTGGAGAAAGAATTGATTTTCCCTCCAGAGAGCTCGATGGGAGCTCAGGTATTAATCAATGGGATTGGTGGAGAATATATTCCACTTCAATTGTATAAAGTGCAACTGGAATGTGATTTATTATCAGGAGAAGTAATTGTCGGAGTGGGGAAAGCATTCCCTATTGAGGGAGTCGATTTCCTTCTGGGGAATGATTTGTCAGGACTAAAGGCAGTAACTTCCCCAATAATTACAGAATGTCCAAAGGAGGTCCAAGAAACAGAACAATGACAGGGACAGGTTCCTGGTCTCTCTCCTTCGTGTGAGGTAACCAGGGCAATGGTTAAACAAAATTCATCAATAAGGGGTGGTGTGACACCACAGCAAGTGAAAGGATCGCTGAAACTTTCCGAAAGAGTGAAGATAATCCAGGTGCAGTGGTTGGTATGATGTCTCTAATTACAGCAGATCCAAAAAGCAGATCCTGAATGAAATAAATGAGCACAGTCAACTCATACTGAGGTCGAGGCTGGACGGGTTTCAGAGTGCTATTACCTTCAGAATGGAGCACTGATGAGGAAGTGGAGACTCCCCCCGACCATAGACCCCCAGATGAAGAATGGTTGGTTAGACATTGGCTAGTGGACCCACCCAGCTATCATAGGGAGATATTGTGAGGAGTACATCAGATTCCCATGACAGGACCATGGGGATTTGGATAACATAGGCGTCCAGAATCACGTGTACTGAGCCAAAAGTATGTAAAGATGTGGTTCAGTTTTATAAAACGTGTCATACTTGACCTCATCCTTAGAAATCTGTCAGTTACAGATGCATTTGCCCATGACAGTATCAATAAGAGTGACCACCACATAATCCTTGCAAAGATCAACTCCTGCATTCACACTGAGAATAATCTCTATTGTTTTGTGTGGCACTATCACCGTGCTAACTGGGACAGACTTACAACCAATCTCTCAACTCATGACTGGGCATCCATGAGGCACTGTGGGCCATCAACAGCAGCAGACTTCTGCTCCAGCACTATCTGAAACTTCATGGCTCAGTGTATCCACCACTCAACCATTACCATCTAAGCAGAGGAACAATCCTGGTTCAATGGAAAATTGAGGAGGGCATGCCTGGAGCAGC
Organism: Chiloscyllium plagiosum; assembly: GCF_037043375.1. Taxonomy (NCBI): domain Eukaryota; kingdom Metazoa; phylum Chordata; class Chondrichthyes; order Orectolobiformes; family Hemiscylliidae; genus Chiloscyllium; species Chiloscyllium plagiosum. The sequence goes on along the minus strand of NW_028270193.1, from coordinate 418,182 downwards.
ACCAGCCATACATCAAAATGAGGTGTCAACCTGGTGAAGCCACCAAGCAGGATTCCTTGCATGTCAAACAGCATAAGCAGAAAGTGATAGACAGAATGAAACAATCCCACAACCAATGGATCAGGTCTAAGCTTTGCAGTCCTGTTACATCCAGTCGTGAGTGGATCTCACTGGAGAAAGAGTCTTCCTCAATGATGGAACAGCCCAGCACAACAGTGCAAAAGATAAGACTGAATCTTTCGCAGTAATCTTCAACCAGAAGTGCCGAGTGGATATCCATCTTGGCCTCCTCCAGTGGTGCCCAGCATTACAGATACCAGTCTTTAAGGTGGTAAAAACAATGACTGCAGATGCTGGAAACCAGATTCTGGATTAGTGGTGCTGGAAGAGCACAGCAGTTTAGGCAGCAGTAAAAGCTCTTCATCAGGAATATAGACAGAGAGCCTGAAGCGTGGAGACATAAGCTAGAGGAGGGTGGGGGTGGGGAAAAAGGAGCATAGAGTACAATAGGTGAGTGGGGGAGGGGATATATCATTTATTGTATCCGTTGCTCCTGATCCTGTCTCCTCTGCATTGGGAAGACTGGACACCTCCTAGCAGAGCGCTTTAGGGAACATCTCCGGGATACTGGCAGCAATCAACCCCACCGCCCTGTGGCCCAACATTTCAACTCTCCCTCCCAATCTGCTGAGGACATGGAGGTCCTGGGCCTCCTTCACCGCCGCTCCCTCACCACCAGACGCCTGGAGGAAGAACACCTCATCTTCTGCTTCAGAACACTTCAACCCCAGGGTAGCAATGTGTATTCAACAGTTTCCTCATTTCCCCTTCCCCCACCTCACCCCAGTTCCAAACTTCCAGCTCACCACTGTCCCCGTGACTTGTCCTGACTTGTCCTACCTGCCTATCTTCTTTTCCACCTATCCACTCCACCCTCCCCCCACCCCCGACCTATCACCTTCATCCCCTCCCCCACTCATCTATTGTACTCTATGCTACTTTCTCCCCACCCCCACCCTCCACGAACTTATCTCTCCACGCTTCAGGCTCTCTGCCTTTATTCCTGATGAAGGACTTTTGCCCAAAATGTCGATTTTACTGCGTCTCGGATGCTGCCTGAACTGCTGTGCTCTTCCAGCACCACTAATCCAGATACCAGTCTTCAGCCAATTTGATTCACTCCACATGATGTCAAGAAGTGGTTGGAGGCCCGAACAAAACTGGAATCAATGGGTATTGGGGGCAAACTCTCCGGTGGTTAGCATCAGCCCTGACACATAGGAAGATGGAAATGTGTTGCTGGAAAAGCGCAGCAGGTCAGGCAGCATCTAGGGAACAGGAGAATCGACATTTCGGGCATTAGCCCTTCTTCAGGAATGCCCTTCCTGAAGAAGGGCTAATGCCCGAAACGTCAATTCTCCTGTTCCCTAGATGCTGCCTGACCTGCTGGGCTTTTCCAGCAACACATTTCCATCTCTGATCTCCAGCATCTGCAGACCTCACTTTCTCCACATAGGAAGATGATCATGGTTGTTAGAGGTCAGTCATGTCAGCTCCAGGTCATCTCTGGAGGAGCTCCTCAGGGTCGTGTCCTTCAGTTGCTTCATCAATGATCTTCCCTCCATAAAGTCAGAAATGGAAATGTTCACTGATGATGACACAATGTTCAGCACCATTTTTGACTCCTCAGCTATTGAAACAGTCCGTGTCCAAATGCAATAAGATCTGGACAATATCCAGGCTTGGGCTGACAAGTGGCAAGTAACATTCATGTCACACAGGTGCCAATCTATGACCATCACCAATAAGAGACAATCTAACCACTGCCCCTTGACATTCAGTGGTGTGACCATCACTGAATCCGCCACTATTAACATCCTGGGAGTTACCATTGATCAGAAACTCAACTGGACTCACCAAATAAACACTGTGGTTATAAAAGCAGGTCAGAGGCTAAGAATACTGCGGCAAGTACCTCACCTCCTGACTCCTGAAAGCCTGTCCACAATCTACAAGGCACAAGTTGGGAGTGTGATGGAATACTCCCCACTTGCCTGGATGTGTGCAGCCCCCAATATCACCCAAGAAGCTTAACACCATCCAGGACAAAGCAGCTCACTTGATTGGCACTGCATCCACATGCAACCATGCCGTCTGCCACCAACGCTCAGTAGCAGCAGTGTGTACCATCTACAAGATGCACTACAGAAATTTGCCAAAGATCCTCAGACAGCACCTTCAAGACACACGACTAGTTCCATCTAGAAGGACAAAAGCAGCCGATATATTTTCAAGTTCCAAGCACCACTTTCAAGTTTCCCTCCAAACCACTCACCATCTTGACTTGGAATATATTGCTTTCCTTCACTGTTGCTGGCTCCAAATCCTGGAATTCCCTCCATAATGGCATTGACAGTCAGCCCACAGCAGGTGGACTGCAGCAGTTCAAAAAGGCAGCTCCCCATACCTTCTCAAGGAGCAACTAGGAATGAGCAATAATGCTGACCATCCAGCGCTGAAAGCACATTCCACAAAATGAATAAATAAAAATAACTTGTCGAGTTGTAGATAAACACGTGATGAAAGCAGGATCCTTAATTCCTCTCCTAGTGTTTGAGAAACCATTCAGTTGTGTACAGGTGTGTCAAGCAGTGAGGGAGCAGAGAGGGATGAGATAAACTGTGAGAGCCAAAGAGAATTGGACAATTCCCAAAGTGAACTTTCTCCTGTGAGGTGAACAAACTCAAAGGCATTAGAGAATTCAGACACTGTATTTTTGTATCTGGAGAAAGATTAACAGAGGGACAGAGGGAGACTGCTCAGAGAATACAAAGAAGTTTGTATGAGGAGTGGTTGAGGCCTGTACTCGGTCTGTACTCGATGGAGTTTAGAAGGATGAGGGAGAATCTCAGTGAAACATACAGTATACTGAGAGGCCTGGATAGAGGAGACATGGAGAAGATGTTTCCACTTGGCAGAGAGATTGGGACCTGATGGCACAGCCTCAGAAGGGGCCATCCTTTGGAAGTGAGATGAGGAGGAGATTCTTCATCCAGAGAGTGGTTAATCTGTGGATTAATCATCGCCGCATAATGCTGTGGAGGCCAGGTCCTTGAGTGTATTTAAGACAGAGATAGATATGTTCTTGATTAGTAAGGGGATCAAAGGTAACGGAGAGAAGGCAGGAGAATGGGATTGACAAACAAATCAACTGTGATGGAATTGCAGAGCAGACTTGATGGGCTGAATGGCCACATTCCGCACTGATATATGGTCTTTAAAAGATACACTTGGATGTTCCACATTAATCAAACATGACGTGGATGTGGGTAATTCAGACCCAATAAAACAAAACCCATTTTGGTTAAACCCAGAGAAACAAGCCAAAGTAACAAAGGAAGCTCAATATTTGTTGGAGTATCAATTGTTTGAACTGTCAGAGTAATTGGAGTTCTCCCATGTAGGATTGAGCAAAATTCCCTATTATTTAAACCCCTGGATTTTTAAAAATCTTTTAAAAATAAAGAGGCAGCTGGGCTGAGCTCGGGGGAAACACAGAGACACGGAGATGGCTGCCTGGAACCATTGGTCTGCCTGGAATTCCAGTTCACACCTCAACCCTTAAAGAGACACCAACCAGACCTCATTCTCCAGACTGAACCTCACTTTTACACCTCAGCCTACTAACACAGACATTTTGGAACCTGTACAGATACTGGACATTCAACACAATCAATATTTATTCACAGGGATATTGAGCATTCAACATCAATCAAGATACATTCACACACACTCTTAACTGTCAGGAAGCCAACTGACCCCAAAGGGAACACCAGAAACACATTGGCCAACACAGATCTGAGGGGCGATAACGGGGCACACAGTCGGTATAACAGCCAGCCCTAATCTGAGGGCGAGCCTTTTCAACAATAAGTTTCTGCATGAACAGCTTCAGCAAGCCCCAACAAGCAGCTTCAGAACCAAGAACCACAGAGGCTGAACAGAGAAGCTGCATCCAGAAACCAAACCAAGAGCATCATCGCAACAAAGGACACCTGAGAGCAGGAACACCAACCAAACGCGATCTGAACAAGAGCTTCCAGAGAGAGGCCTGTTCCAATCACATTCCCAGATACTTTCACCCCATCCCTACCCCCATTCCATTTATCTCTCAGCCCCCGGCCCACAGGTCTTATTCCTGATGAAGGGCTTATGCCCGAAACATTGATTCTCCTGCTCCTCGGATGCTGCCTGACCTGCTGCGCTTTTCCAGCACAGCACTCTCAACCCTGATCTCCAGTATCTGCAGTCCTCACTTTCTCACAGACCTGTCCTGAGCCAAGAGAACCGACAGTGAGAACCTCACCAACAGGACACATTTTAAACCTGTATTTTCCTCGGTGCTGAGCTGAAAATCCTGAGACCCCAAAGTTTCCCTCTGAGCTCGCAGGGAGGGGATGGCGGCTGGTGACAGTGCATTGGGACCCCAAGGGGAGGGAGCCTGATTAAAGTTTGTGTGATTCAAACTGTTTTGCTTCTAATTGTAGAAAGTGAGGACTGCAGATACTGGAGGTCAGAGTCGGAAAGTGAGGTGCTGGAAAAGCGCAGCAGGTCAGGCAGCATCCGGGGAGCAGGAGAATCGATGTTTTCGGCAGAAGCCTTTCATCAGGAATATTGGGAAGGACGAACTTGCAGATCTTTTCTGGGACACATGCACCAAACAACCCCACCACCCTGTGGCCGGACACTTCAAATCCCCCTCCAACTCTGCCAAGGACGTGCAAGTCCTGGGCCTCCTCCACTGCCAACTCCAAGCCATTCGACATCTGATTGGATTAGATTAGATTCCCTACCGTATGGAAACAGGCCCTTCGTCCCAACATGTCCATACCAACCCTCCGAAGAGTAACCCACCCAGACTCATTCCCCTACCCTATATTTACCCCTGACTAATGCACATGACACTATGAGCAATTTAGTATCGCCAGTTCAGCTAACCTACACATTTTGATTAGATTAGATTCCCTAGAAGTTGGAAACAGGCCCTTCGACCCAACCAGGCACCGACTCTCCGAAGAGTAACCCACCCAGACCCATTTCCCTCTGACTAATGTACCTAACACTGAGGGCAATTTAGAATGGCCTATTCACATGACCTGCACATTTTTGGACTGTGGGAGGAAACCGGAGCACCCAGAGGAAACCCGCACATGGGGAGAACATGCAACCTCCACACAGACAGTCGCCCAAGGCTGGAACCGAACCTGGGTTCCTAGTGCTGTGAGGCAGCAGTGCTAACCACTGAGCCACCATGTCGGGAGGAAGAATGCCTCATTTTCCACCTTGGGACCCCCCAACCACATGGCATCAATGTTGTTTTCACTAGTTTTGTTATCTCCCCTCCCCCCACCCACCAACGAATATCCAATCCTCCAACTAGACACCACCCTCTTGAATTTTCCTATCTATCCATCATCCATCCCACCTATCTGCTCCACCATCCCTTCTGAACTATCACTACCACCTCCACCCCCACCTGCAACTACCTATCCCCTCCCCAGCTACTTTCCTCCACCCCCTGCCCACCCTCCTATTTATCTCTCAGCCCCCTTCCACTCCCCCAACCTTCCTGATGAAGAGCTTATGCCTGAATCGTCGATTCTCCTGTCCCTCAGATGCTGCTGTGCTTTTCCAGTGCCACACTTTTCCACTCTAGCTTCTAATAGTGTTTAACCAGTGTTTAATTTGTTAGTGCATTTAATTACTGTTCTCTGTATAATGGATACTGTTAATTTCACTGATTATTACATTTGCATTTGCTCCTGTATTATACTTACCTTTTGTATTGAATAAACGCAGAAATTCTTTTGCCCTGAAACACCCATCTACTGCCTTCTTCTTTTGACATTTTTAAATAAATCCAGTGGCAGAACCAGGGATCTGGGGTTGATTCAAACCATCTAAAAATCAGCAAATTACTGATCATAAACTAGACAGGGTACCCTGATTGAACTGTAAGAGGAATTGGAGTTCTCTTGTAGTGTTGGTTCTGAAACCAAACGTTTGAATTAGATTCTGTGTAGACAGTTGGAAAGTGAATGGAGTCACAAAGATGGATTTGTACCCTATTCCCAGGTCAGGAGATTGCATTGATAGGATAGGTAATGTGTCATTCTTATTCAAAATTGATTTGTTAAAAGTACCAAGAGCAAAGGAAATTTCTGCATTTGCTGCATTCTGGATCTTTGTATACAATGGAAAACTCAAATACATTCTCAACATTTTGGGATGACAGGGTATAGACTGACAGCAGAACTGAAGAAAACTAGCTTTATTAGGGAAATGTTTTTGGAAAATTTATGGGATTAAATTCTGATAAATCCACATGATCCAATAATCTACACCTCAGATTACTTCAGAAAATGCCCAAAACATTTGGAAACACTGATGTTCAAGATTCTATACATTCAGGAAGAATTCCCACTGACTGGAGAGTTGCTCATGTAACATCACTATTTAAAATGGGAGGGAGAGAGAAACTGGACATCTTAGACTAATCAGCCTGAAAATACTCAAGTCTATTATGAAAGATTTAATCACTGCGCACGTGGAAGACAGTGACAGGATTAGACAGGGTCAGCATGGTTTGTGGAAAGGGAAATCATGCTTAACAAATTGACTGGAATTGCTTGAGTATGTAAAGAGCGAATTTGACAAGAAGGAGGCAATTGACGTGGTATATTTGGAACTTTTACAAGGTTTTAATAAGTCCCACAGAAGAGAGCATAAAAAAATTAAGATTTCTGGGACTGGGGGCAGTGTACTGACATGGATAGAGAACTGGTTGGCAGGCAGGAAACAAAGAGTAAAAATAAACTGGAATTTTTCTGAAAGGGTACCACAGGCCTGGATCCAGCTATTCACAATATTTGTTCATGGTTTAGATGAGGGAACTTAAGAGTAATATCTCCAAGTTTGCAGATGACACAAAGCTGGGTGGGAGGGGGAGCTGTGAGGAGGATGCAGAGATACCTCAGTGTGATTTGGAGATGTTGAGTGATGGCAGATGAAATACAATGAAGTTAAATGTGAGGTTACCCGGTTTAGTAGCAAAAAGTGGAAGGCAGATTATTATCTGAATGGTGATAGATTGGGAATGGGGAGGTGCAATAAAACCTGGGTGTCTGTGTATACCCGTCACTGAAAGTCAGTGTGCAGGTGCAGCAGGCAGTGAAGAAGGTAAATGATACGTTACCTTCATAGTGAGAGGATTTGAATACAGGTGCAGGGATGTCTTGCTGTAATTGTATGGGGACGTAGTGAGACCACACCTGGAATATTCAAACCAAAAATGGTTCAGTGACAGGAGACAGAAGGTGGAGGCAAGAAGTTATTTGTGTGACTGGGCCCAGTGTGCAGTGGGATACCACAGGGATCAGTGCTGGGTCCCTTATTGTTCAGGATGTATTGAAACAATGAAGATGAGAATGTGAGAGGTGAGGGGTAGGGGTGAGTGGATGGTGACTGAGTTTGTAGATGACACAAGGTTTGGCAGATGGTTGACAGTGAGGAAGAAGGTCTTAGGTTACAGGAGGATCTAACTGGATTGGTCAGATGGGCAGATCAGAGTCAGATGGAACTTACCCCTGATAAATGTGAGGTGATGAACTTTGGACGATGTAACAGGTGAATAAGGTATTTATGAAGGTAGACAGAACACTTGCCTTTATCATTTCAGGTATAGATGAGAAGACCAGGGAAGATATGTTGGAGCTATATAGAACTTTGGTTAGGCCACAGCTGCAGTACTGTGTGCAGTTCTGGTCACCAGGCGATCGGAAGGATGGGATTGTACTGGAGGGGGTGCAGAGGGTATTCACCAGGATGTTGCTTGGGATGAAGCATTTCAGTGATGAAGAGAGGCTGGATAAGCTCGGATTGTTTTCTTTGAAGCAGAGAAGGTGGAAGGGGGACCTGATAGAGGTGTATAAGGGTATGAAGGGAATGGGCAAAATGAATAGAAAGCAGCTTTTCCCCTTACTCAGAGTTGGCACACATTCAGTGTGAAAGACAGAAGGTTTAGAGGGGATTTGAAGAGCAGGTTTTCATTCAGAGGGTCGTGGGGGTCTGGTTTGCACTGCCTGGGATGGTAGGTGAGGTGGCAAATCTCTCAACCTTTAAAAACTACTTGGATGAACACTTGAAATTTCGTAACATTTAAAGCTATGGGCCATGTGTTGGAAAGTGGGAATGGTGTAAGTTTAGTGTCGTTTGGCTGGTACACAGTTAATGGGCTGAAGGGCCTCTTCTGTACTGTGTAACTTTATGATTCTATTGCCTGCAGTTTTGTTCTCCTTATCTGTGGACGGATGTTCTGGCTGTGGAGGGAGGGCAGTGAGGGTTTACCAGACTGATTCCTGGGATGACTGCACTTAGATCTGAGGAAAAATTGGATCGGTTAGGATTATATTCACTGGAGTTTAGAAGATTGAGGGGGGTCACATTGAAAACTCAAAAATCCTAACAGGATAAGACAGGATGTTCCTGATAACTGGGGAGTCCAGAACCAAAGATTACAATTTAAGGATACGGGAAAGGCCATGTAGGGCTGAGATGGAGAGAAATGTTTTCATTCAGTGAATGGGAAGCCTGTGGAAGTTTCTGTCACTGAAAGAAATTGAGCTCAAACCGCTGAATGCTTTCGAGAAAGGGCACGATATAGTTCTCAGGGTGAAACGGTTCAAAGGTTACAGGGACAAAGTGGGAACAGGCGATTGTGTTGGATGATCAGTCATTGTCACATTGAATGGCGGAACAAGCTCCAAGGGATACTCCTGCTCCTAGTTTCACTGTTTGAGAGACTATTCATCAACATGGAAATATATTGATTGAGAAAACACATTTGCCTTGGGTCAGGAATTAGTTTGGAGGCAGGAGACAGAGAGGAAGGATAATGTGTGTGCTCTCCAATGAGCAAGATGTGAATAGTGGTGTCCCCAGAGATCTGTGCTGGGACCTCAGTGTTTCACAATATCTCTCAATGATGTGCATAAAGGATTAGACAGCCATATATGCAAGATTGCTAACCACACTGAATGAGGCAGCTAGGAGAAGGTTACAGAGATAGGGAGGGTTGAAGGACAGGTAGGGTTTGAGAATAAGGATGAGAATTTGTAAATCGAGATGTTGTTGGACTGGGAGCCAATGTCGGTTAGCGAGGATGATAGGGGATGGGGATGGGGCTTGGTGCAAGTTTGGATACGCGCAGCAGAGTTTGGGATGAGCTGAAGTTTACAGAGGGCAGTGGCTGTGATGTGGGCCAGAACAACATTGGATTGATCATGTTTGGAGTCCCAAAGCAAAGAGATTTTCAGTGGGTGATCTTTGTGACATGGAGGATTTGGGGCTCAGATCAGCCTCAAAGATAAGGCCAAGATAGCAAGGAGTCTGATACTAAATAAAAGCTGAAAAAGCTGTGGTTGCTGTAAATGAGAAACAGAAACAGAAATTGCTGGAAAAGCTCAGCAGGTCTGGCACCATCTGTGGAGAGAAAGCAGAGTTAACATTTTGGGTCAAGTGAACCTTTTTTAGAACTGTTCTGTTTTTGTAAAGAGTCTGGTTGAGCAGCAGACAGTGCTCAGCGAGAGGAATAAAGTTTTTAGTGGGATCTGCAAAGGATGGATTTGATCTTCCCAATGAATTTCCCAGTGAGCCTGGCTCCTCAGCCCTGACTGCTCTTAGCTGCTGTGATTGTCACTGATTGGACATTTATTATTAGAGATTCTAACCACAGCAGAAAGCCCCAGTGTAAAAAATAACTGCAAAGACTGTCAGCTCACCAGGTTGAAACTTCACCAAGAGAGGAAGTGAAAGAAGGAGCTCGGAGCAGCTGGACATTTGTTACTGAGACAGGAGAAAACTGAACTGTCTGCACACCCTGGAATCTGACAGTACATAGGGATATTAAAACTAGGAGCAGGAGTAGGCTATCTGGCCCCTCAAGCCCGCTCCGCCTTCAATAAGATCATGGCTGATCTTTTCCTGGCCTCAGCTCCCCCTACCCGCCCCCTCACCATTATCCTTAATTCTTTTACTGTTCAAAAAATATCCACCTTAGCTTCAAAAACATTTACTGAGGAAACCTCAACAACTCTGCTGGGCAGGGAATTCCATAGATTCACAACCCTCTGGGTGAAGAAGTTCCTTCTTAATCCAGTCCGAAATCTGCTCCCCCTAGCACAGGTGGTGGCCATTCAGCCCATCATGTCTGTGAGTGGTCCAATTAATCCCACTGCCCCTCTCTCTCCATAATCCAGCAAACCTTTCCTTTTCAGCTCAATCTCTAGTTGCCTGTTGTAAACCTGGGTCCACAGCAGAGACTTTTCTTCTAACCTGGGCTCAAAATTGGCGTCTTATTCATTCATTGGGAGACAAACTGCCTGGGCTGGGAAATGGAGCTCAGGACCCTGAACATTCCCTCTCCCCTCCTGAGGGACACTTGATGCTGAGGGATAGTTCCATGGAGCGCTACAATATATACCCTACCATACACACTTCCCCATTCTGAGTGTAAAAGGCTGGAGCTTGCCAGCAGGATATTCAACTGCAGAAGCCATCATCAGTTTGATCAATTCCGACCACATTCACTTTCCAGAATGTTTCAACTCGTTACTTATATAAAATCTGTCCATCTCCTCCTACGTGTGAGGCAGGGAAGGGGCCACTCCATTTCAGACAATTTGGAATTTATGGAACACAAATGGAGTAAGCTGAGAAAGGACATCGGAATCATGGAGTTTGGAGGTGGGATGAGCAGGAATAAGGATTTCTGTGGTCAAGGGGATGATGTAGTGCAGAGGCAAACAATGTTGTGGAGTTTGAAATAAGAGACCTATGTGATGGAGAGGATGCAGGGTTTGAAGCTCCAATACTGGAGGGTCCAGTGGGAAAGAAGCTCAGGCTTATTGCTGTTCATTGGACATTCCAGTGGGATGGAGGCCCATGTTTACTGATCTCTGTTGGAGGTTCCAATTGAGTCCCATGGAATTGGAATGTTGGTATTTCTTGCAGCAATTGGAACCTTGGTATTTATTATAAAAGGACTGGATTTCAGAAATAAAGAAATATTGTTACAATTCTGTGAGGCATTGGTGAGACCACATCTGAAGCATTGTGTCCAATTGTGGTCTCCTAACTTGGTGAAGGATATGGTGGCACTGGATGCAGTTCAGAGGATGTTCACCAGACTGATTCCCGGGATGAAAGGGCTGTGGTACAGGAATGGCTGAATAGCTTGGGCTTATACTCACTGGAATTCAGTCTCATGACGGGAGACCTGAGTGAGCTATATAAGATGCTAAAGGGGATTGATAGGGCAGGCATGGAACAGCTGTTCCCTCTTGTGGGCCAGTCTCGAACAGTAGGTCAAAGATATAGCGTGAGAGGAGGTAGGTTCAAAACTGAGATGAGGAGAAACTACAGGTGGCACAGTGGCACAGTGGTACAGTGGTGAGCACTGCTGCCTCACAGTGCCAGGGACCCAGGTTTGATTCCACTGTCAGGCAAATATATGGAGTTTGCACATTCTCCCCCTGTCTGCATGGGTTTCAGTTGGGGGCTCTGGCTTCCTCCCATAGTCTAAAGATGTTAAACCTCGGAGGACTGGCCATGCTAAATTACCCATTGTGTCCAGGGATGTGTGGGTTCGTTTCATTAGGCATGGCAAATGTAGAGTTACAGGGAAAGGGTAGGGGGAATGGGTCTGGGTGGAATGTTCTTTCAAGGTCGTTGTAGACCTGTTGGGCTGAATGGCCTGTTTCCATACTGTAGGGATTCTGTTCTATTGTAACTCCTTTTCTCAGAGTGTTGTGTATCTGTAGAACACTCTGCCCCCAGAGTGCAGTGAAGGCAGAATCAATCAACAGATTGAAGAAAGAAACAGATATCTTTCTGATGAAAAGCAGGATAGAGGGCAATAGGGAGCAGTCTGGAAAGTGGAGATGAGGATAAGATCAGCCATGGTCATGTTAAACGGCAAATGGGCTTGAAGGGCTGAATTACCTATTTCTGCTCCTCATTCCGAAGTTCCAATCTTGCCACGGCAATGTGATCCATGTTAACTGGTCTCTATAGGAGGATCCAGTTGCAACAAGTCGCATGTTTACTGGTCTCTGTTGGCGGTTCCAGTTTGAAACTGGTCCATATTTACTGGAGAGTTCAATGAAATCGAAGCCTTTCTTTCCTGGTTTCTATTGGAAGGCCCAACAGGAATAAGGTCCATGTTTGCTCATCTCTGTTGGAGTATTCAGTGGGAAGAAGGCCCATATTTACTCATCTCCATGAGAGAGTTCAGTGGCAAAGAGGCCCATGTTTAATGGTCTGTATTTGATGGACCAGTTGGAATGAATTCCATGTCTCCTGTTTGCTATTGGAGGGTCCCAATGGGTCTTGGACACCATGGTAGGTGTGGGCCTCAGTTCCTTTCTGTTGTAATTGTGTGATGGTCCTGGCTTCATCCCAGAACCTGACTGTGAAAGGGGAAGGAGAAGGGAAGGGATTGGACAATGTTGTGGATGGATCAGTGGGTCAGAGCCTGTCTTGTCCCTCCAGCTCACACTGATGACCTGAGGATCTCCTCTCTCTGCTGGGCTTTCATGGAATGAGGTTTGTATCCAAACCAGTCCCCAGTGACAATAGGCCAACGGCACAGAACTGCCTTTCATTTGACAAGAATCTGTCCATCTTCCTGAGACAGGCTGATGCCTAGTCAATGTGAGAAATGGGGCCTTACTCGAGGAAAAGACATGCTTCTGGGGTGAAGAGTTAACATCCATTAGTGAGGCAGAGCAGAGGGAGATTTACCCTGTATTTAAATGTTGCCAACTGAGACATTCTGAGAAAGAAAGAGGCAGGGAGTGTGTGTGTGTGAGAGAGAGAGAGACAGTGAGAGAGAGACAGTCAGAGAGATAGAGATAGAGATACCCAGGGTGTGAAAGAGAGAAAGGGATAGAGAGAATCTGAGGCAATGTAAAATGAGTAAAGGGAGAGAGAGAGCAAAATAGAGGGAGATAGAGATGGTAAGGTTGAAGAATAGAGAGAGAGAGAGAGAGAGAGATAGGGTATGAGACAGTGTGACTGAGAGAAGAATAGAAAGGAGAGAGAAAAAGATAGAGTGAGTGTGAGACTAGGGGTAAAGGGAATCGAGTGAGAGAGATAGACAGACAGACAGACAGACAGGTTCTGGTCACCGCATTATGAGAAGGATATAACTGTATTCAAGAGGGTGCAGAGCAGATTTCCCAGGATACTGGAGGGTCTGAGCTATGAGGAAGGATTGGAAAGGCTGGGATTGTTTCTCTTGGAGCAGTGAAGGTTGAGAGGGAACCTGCTAAAAGGCTATAAGATTATGAGGGGCAGAGATAGAGTGGACAGGAAGGCAGTTTTTCCATAAGTAGAGGAATCAATACCCAGGGGCAGATTGAAGATAACACAGACATACAAAGATAGAAACAGGGAGTAGGAGTAGGGTTAGGGTTAGGGTTAGGGTTAGGGTTAGGGTTAGGGTTAGGGTTTCGCCCTGTGAGGCTGCTCTATCACTCAATATGATCATGGCTGATCCTCTCCCTCAATGCCAAGCTGGGATTAGTATTGTTAGATCATTGATGACTTGGATAGATTTGTTAAATGCTGTTCATGTCATTGAGCTTCTGATTGAGAGAGGGACAGAAAACATACAGAGAGAAAGAGAGAGAGAGAGAGAGAAAGGTTCACATTGTGACATTGAGTGAGAGGGCAAGGCATTTAACTGCTACCCCAGGACTCAGTGTTCCAATGTCCCGGAATAGCGCCTGCTATAGAGATCAATTAGAGAGTGACAGGAGGGAGGGACAGAGACAAAGAGAGAGTGAGAGAATGAAAGACTGAGGGTATGAGGAGAGAACAAGTGAGGAAACAGGTAGGTAGATAAGTGAAGGAGAGCAATGGATGATAAGAGAGAGAGAGAGAGAGAGAGAGATCAACCAACACAGAAGGAAAGGGAGATAAACAGAGTGTCAAACATACATGGAAAAAGGGAAAGATAGAAGTGGTTATATAAATGGGAGAGGACAGAGTCGGAAATGGAAATAGAAAAAGAGGGAGTAAGTCAATGAATGACAGGAACATATACAAGAGAAAGGGGAGAAAGAGAAAAAAGGGAAAAGAGATGGAGGAAGTTTGGAAGGATGAACAAGAGAGAGAGAGAGAGAGAGAAGAGGAAGTGTGGGCGGCTGACGTGGCTCTCTCTGCCTGATGCCATTTACATACTGAGGAACACCCAGTCAGACTCTCACAGGCTGCAGCTTTATAAAGCAGAGCCCAGTTGTATTTCTTTAGTTCCATTGCCCCCTTTAAGCAGCAAGATATAAGTCAGTCAGTTTTACTCACCGTGTGGAGGAGCTCTGTCCATTTGCAGTCTGTGGTCCCATTCCTGCAACATGGAGTGAAATCAGTGAGTAGCATCCTGCCAGTCTCAGTGTGATGGACACGGGCAGAGTTTGATGTGAACTCTGGCTCCCTGTCCCAGTCTCTGCTCTCACTGACGTCAACAGCAGCAGCAGCACAGTGAGACACCGAGCCCCCACCTCCCCCAGCTTTAACTCTGCTCAACCACACAATCACAGAATTGCTACAATGCACAAGGAGGTCATTCCGCCCATCCTATCTGCACCGGCTCTCCGAATGAGCAATTCACTGAATGTCATTCTCCTGCCTTCTCCCTGTCACCCTGCACATTGTTCCTTTTCAGATAATAGTCTCATTCCCTTCGGAATGTTTCATTGAAGCTGCCTCCACCACACTCTCAGGCAGTGCATTCCACACCTTAATCATTCACTGGAAATGGTTTTTTTATCTCACTTTTGTTTCTTTTACCAATTACTTTCAATCTGTGGTCTCTCCTCTCAATCCTTTCTCAATTGGGAACATTTTCTCCCTGTTTACTCTGTCCAGACCCCTCCTGATGTTGAATTCCTCAAACACACCTCCTCTCAGCCTTCTCTTCTCCAAGGAAGATAGTCCAAATTTCTCTGTTGCATTTTCATAACAGGCATTACTCATCCTTGAAACTTCCACGGTTTCTTTTTTAACATACCTGCAAAATATTTACATCCTTCGTGAAATATTCACCTTATCTATTTGTCTGCATGTGGCTAAAATTTCTGTCGACCTTTCCTATCCATGTTATAATCAGATTCGCCTCTACGACTTCCTCTCACAGTTCATTCAATACACGCACTGCCCTCTATGTGAAAGAGATGCACCTCAGGTCCCTTTTGAATCTTTCCCCTCTCACCTTAAACCTCTGCCCTCTAGTTTTGGACACGCCTACCCTGGGGAAAAGATCTTGACTAGTCACCTTATCTATGCCCATTATGATTTTATAAACCTTTAAAATGTCACCCCGTAGCTTCTGACCTTCCAAAATAGCCCAGGCCTAACCAGCCTCTCCTTATACTCAAACCCTCCAGTCTCGGTGACATCCTTGTCATCCTTTTTACACCCTCTCCAGTTTAATGACATCCTTTCAATAGCAGCGTTCCCAGGAATGTGGCCTGACCAACTCCTATACCCAATTCTCTGACTGGCAAGTGTAACCAAATGCTTTCCTCACCACCCTGCCCACATGTGACTCCAGTTTCAAGGCACTATACGCCTTCATCCCTTGATCTCCCTCTTTGACAACACTCCCCATTGCCCCATAATTAACTGTATATACCCTGGCCTGGTTTTTGTACCAAAATGCAACACCTCCCTATTATCTCAATATGGAATGTAAATGTACTCTCAAATAGCCTTCATCACTGCCCACTATGCCACCAATTTTGGTGTCATCTGCAAACTCACAAACCATGCCCCCTATAGTCTCATTCAATTTGTTTCCATAAATGACAAACAATGATGAACCCAGAACCAATCCTTTTGCCACATCGCGGTCACAGGCTTCCAGTCTGAACAATAACCTTCTTACACCACACTGTCTCCAACCATCAAACCAGTTTTTTACCAATTGGCTTGCTCTCCCTGGATTCCATTTGATCTCACCTTACTAACCAGTTGTCCATGTGGTAACTTGTCAAAGGCCTTGCTAAAGTCCATGTAGACAATGTCTACCACTCTGCCTTCAGTTATCAACTTGGTCATGTCTTCAAAAAACTCAATCAAATTTGTGACACAATTTCCCACTTACAAAGCCATGTGGATGATCCCTAATCAATCCTTGTCTTTTCAAATGTGTGTAGATCCTATCTTTGAAAATCCCTTCAATAACTTACTCACCACTGGTATCAGACTCACCTTGCACATCTTATTAACTAACAGCACAACATCATTCAAGCTCCAGACTTCCAGCACATCACCCGTGGCTGTTGATGATACAAACATTTCACCAAGGGGCGTCGCTGTCTCTTCCCAAGTTTCCCAGAAAGTGCTGGGATAGACTTGATCCAGTTCTGGGGATTTATCTACTTTAATGAGTTTTAAGAACAGATTACAGCATCTCTTCTTCTGTAATGAGGACTCTTCTCAAGACATCAACAGTTATTTCCCAAATTTCTTCACTTCCATGTCTTTCTCAACTGTAAATTCTGCGGTAAAATATTAGATTTGTGACTCATCCATATTTTGTTTGAAAAAGAAATGGAAATTTCTAAGTGTGAGACATTTGGAGGTGATACACGGGATGCGATCCATGGTCCTGACTTTACTCTGAATTGTCCTTTGTCCTTTTCCACAGTCTCCCTAAACCATGTGATACAATGATCACTCTTCTCTAAATGTCCTCTCACTGACACTTGATCTACTTGAGCCTCCTCATTCCCAAGATCCAGGTCTAGCAGAGCCTCCATTCCCATTGGACTGGAAACATAAGGCTGGAGAAAAATCACCTGAGCACACTCTCACAACTCTGGCCCTCTTTGCCCTTCTCACTGCTCCTAGCCCACTCTATATTCTGATAATTAAAGTCCCCCTAATGTTTGCACTTCACTGTAAACTCCTTCCAGGTTTGTTCCTCTCCATCCTTCCCATTAGTTGGTGACCTACAGACTGCACTTAAAAAACTGATTGCAGCTTTTTGTTCCTTATCTTGAACCAAATCGACTCTGTCCTTGACCCCTCTGGGACATCCTCTTTCTTGAGCTCTGCACTGATCTCCTTAACCAATCCACACCTCTCACTCTTTCCCCCCTTTCCTATCTTTCCTGAATGCTTTGTATCCAGGAATATTGAACACCCAGTCCTGTCCTCATTTCAGCCTCATCTGTTACAGCAACAACATCAGATTTCCGCTTAGCAATCTGTGTCTGTAACTCCCCAATCTTATTTGTTTCTGTAAATGATGAACAATGATGAACCCAGAACCAATCCTTTTGCCACATCGCGGTCACAGGCTTCCTGTCTGAATAATAACATTCTACCACCACTCTCTGTCTCCAACCATCAAATCAATTTTTCACCAATTGGCTGGCTCTCCCTGGATCCCATTTGATCTAACCTTACTAACCAGTTGTCCATGTATGCAGTCCCATACAGTCAACCGGATTTAGAATTTATTACTCTCTGCCTCACTCTGACCTTGCCCAAGAAGTTACTATTCCTCATTCTCGTGTATCTATCTCCCAGGGTTCTTTCTTCCTTGGTGTTCCTCCTTGATATTACCTCCTGGTTCCCTCAGACCTGACAAATTGGTTTAATCCCTCTCCAACAGCACAAGCAAGTCACACCACAAGAAGCTCAATTCCTGCTCTGTTCAGGAGCAACCCATCCAGTCTATAGAGGTCGCATCTCCCCTGGAATCATTCCCAACGTCCAATATCTCAAACCATCCCTCCTGGACCATCTTTTCAGCCTCACATTCACCTGTCTTATCCTCTTATTCCTATTCTCACTTGCATTGGTCGCTGGGAGTAATCCAGAGATTCCCTACTTTTGAGCTCATGCTGCTAATTTCCTCCCGAGCTCCCTAAATTCTGACTGCAGGACTACATCCCTTTCCTCCCTCTGTCACTGGGACTGATGTGGACCACGACTGCTGCCTGTTCCCCCTCTCCCCTCAGGGTGCTCTACAGCAGCTCAGTGACATCCTTGACCCTGGCACCAGGGAGACAACACACCATCCTGGATTCCCATCTGCAGCTGCAGAAACACCTATCGATTATCCTCACTCTCGAATCTCTTCTCACTATCGCTCTTCCAGTCTTCCATGTGCCCCCCCCTGTACAGCTGAGCCCCCCACCACCACTGTGGTGTCATAGACTTGACTCCAGCTGTATTCCCCAGATGAACCATCATTCTCATCAGGATTCTGAACTGAATCCCGATTGGAGAGAGGGATGCACTCAGGGGATTCCTGTACTAGCTGCCTGATCCTTTTGGACTGTCTGCTGCTCCCCATTCCCTCTCTCCCTGCATTCTCTGAAACTGCAGAGTGACAACATCTAGAAACGTGCTCTCCACGGAGCTCTCAGCCTCACGGACACTCCGCACTGACACCAGCTGCTGCTCCAAGCTCCGAAACCTGGAGCTCCAATTGCTGTCACTGACCACACTTCCTGTACTCATGGTATTCCAGGAGCTGGGAAGTATCCTGAAGTTCCCACATGGAACAAGATGAACCTCTCTCCATTCCCTGATTATGTCTTGACAAAGTTCTGATGACAAACAGCTCCAGCAGGGCTCACACTCCAGTGCTTTCAGTGTTCTTGGGTTTTGCTGAGTCTCTTCAAAAATATCAGAATTAGGCCATTCACCCCATCAAGTCTGCTGTGCCATTTGGTCATGGCTGATTTGTTTCTCAAGACCATTGTCTTGCCTTCTTCCCATTATGTTTGATTGCCTTGCCAGTCAAGAACCTATCAATGTCTGTCCTAAATACACTCAATGACTTCACCGCCACAGTAATGGGTTATCCTTTAACTCTGCGGCTGTGCCCTCTGGCCCAATTTTCTCTTCCTTGTGGAAACATCTTCTCCACGTCCACTCTATCCAGGCCTCTCAGTATTCTGTTAGTTTCAATGTGATCTCCCCATGTCCTTCTGAACTCCATCAAGTCCACAACCAGAGTCCTCAACCGCTCCTCATCAGACCAGGCTGTCACTCCCAAGGTCATTCTTATAAACCTCCTCTGGACCTCCCCCAATACAAGCACATCCCTCCTTAGATACAGGTCCCAAAACTGTTCACAAAATATTCCAAATGCAGTCTGACCAGAGTCTCATACAGCCTCAGCAGGACATACCTGCTCTTATATTCTAACTCAGTTGAAATGAATGATAACATTGCATTTGTCTTCCTAATTGCTAACTGAACCAAAATGTTCACCTTCAGAGTGACCTGAAAGAGGACTTCCAAGTCCCTTTGTACTTGAGAATTCTGAATTTCCCCATTTAGAAAACACTTTGAGCTTCTATTCTTCCAACCAAAGTGCATAACCTCACACTTTTCCACATTGTATTACATCAGCCACTTCTTTGCCCACTCTCTGAGCCTTTCCAAGTCCTTCTGCAGCCTCCCTGCTTCCTCAACTCTGCCTGTCCCTCCCCTCATCTTTGTGTCATCAGCAAATTTACTAACAATGCCCTCAGTTCCTTTTCCCAGATCGTTAATATATAATTAATTGTTACATGAATAGCTGAGGTCCCAACACTGCCCCCTGCTGAACTGCACGAGGCACCAGCTGCCATCCTGCAAAAGACCCATTTATTCCCACTCTCTATCCATGACAGTACCGGGCCCCAAACCCCATGGGCTTTTATGTTATTTAGCAGCCTCCTGTGTAGCAACTTGTCAAAGGCCTTCTCGAAATCCAAATAGATCATGTCCATTGGCTCTCCTTTGTCTCACTTGCTCATTAATTCCTATTACTACATCGAATTCCAGCTTCTCTCTCTCGAACTGCAGGGTGAATTCTAACACATTATGGTCACTGCCCCCTCAGGGTTCATTCACCTTCAGCTCCCCAATCAGGGCTGTCTCATTACACATCACCGAATCCAGAATTACCTGTTTCCTAGGGGCTCTACCACAAACTGTTCCAAAAAAGCCTCTCGTAGACATTCCATGAATTCCTTTCCTTGAGATCCATTCCCAACCTGACTGTCCCAGTCCACCTGCATATTGCAGTCCCCATGACTATTGTAATAATCCCTTTCTTACATGAGTTTTCTATCTCCTGATTTATTTTCTGACCCACATCCCGATTACTGTGAGGAGGTTTTGACATAACTCCCATCAGGATCTTTGTTCCTTTGTGGTTTCTTAAGTTGACTCACACAAATTCTATGCATTCTAACATTATACTTCCTCTTGCTGTCGATGTAATTTCAATTCTAACTGACAGAGTAAACCCGCTCCCCAACACCCCAACCTGCCCATCTACCGATCATTAGAAACGTAGAAACATAGAAAATTGCTGCAGGACTAGGCCATTTAGCCCTGAGAGCCTGCATCACCGTTCAATATGATCATGACTGATTATGCAATCTCCGTATCCCATTCCCACTCTCCCCCATATCCCTTGATCCTTTTCGCTGCAAGTGTCACATCCCTCTTGACATATGTCTTACAAACTGGCCCCACGAGCTTTCTGTGGTAGAGAATTCCACAGGTTCACAACATCTGAATAACCAAGCCCGTATTTGTGATCTTTGACCCCGAGTTTTGGATTTCTCTAATATCGGGAACATTCTTCCAGCATCGAGCCTGTCAAATCCCATCAGGATTTTACATGTTTCTGTGAGATTCCCCTCATTCTTCTAAATCCCAAAGAGTACAAGCCCAGTCGATCATATGTCAGTCCTGCTGTCCCAGGAATCAGTCTCATGGACCTTCGCTGGACTCCCTCAATAGCAAGAATGTCCTTCCTCAGACTAGGAGACCAAAACTGCACACAATACTCAAGGTGAGGCCTCACCAAGGCCCTGTTTAATTCTGCAAGACATCCTTAATCCAATATACAAATCCTCTCACTGTGAAGGCCAACATACCATTAGCTTTCCTCACTGCCTGCTGCACCTCCATGCCCCCTTTCAGTGACTGTTCCACCATGACACCCAGCTCTCATTGCACCTCACCTTTTCCTAAACTTCCACCATTCATTCATAATCTGACTTCCTGTTTACCACCAAAGTGGATGATCTCACATTTACCCACATTATATTGCATTTGCCAAGCATTTGTCCACTTAGCCAGCAAAGTAGCCAGCAAAGTTACTTGTCCAAGTAACCCTGCAGCCTCTTAGCATCCTCCTCACACCACACACTGTCACCCAACTTCGTGTCATCTGCAAATTTGTAGGGATTGCATTCAATTCCTTTGTCCATATCGTTTGTCAATATTGTGAACAGATGGGGTCCCAGCACTGAATCCTGTGGTACCCCACTCATCACTGCCTGCCAGTCTGAGAAGGACCCATTTATTCCAACTCTCTGCTTTCTATCTGGCAACAGGTTCTCTCTCCATGTCAATACATTACCTCCAATACCATGAGGTTTAATGTAACTCACTAATCTCTTGTATGGGACCTTGTCAAAAGCCTTTTGAAATTCCAGATACACACTATCCACTGAACTCTGAGGGAGGGTCACTCAATCCGAAACTCTAACTTCGATTGTTCTCCACAGATACTGCCAGATCTGCCAAACTTTTTCATCAATTTTTGTTTTTGTTGTCCACTGATTCAGCCTTGTCCACTCTCCACTGATCACATCCTCAAAACTTTCCAGAAGATGTGTCAGGCCTGATTTCCCTTTCGTAAATCCATGCTGACTTGGACTGATCCTGTCACTGCTTTCCAAATGCTCGGTTATTATATCGTTAATAACTGATTCCGGTGTTTTCCACATGTATAATTCCTCATTTTCACTCTTCCTCCTTTTATTAAGAAGTGGGGTTATATTGGATACTGTCTAGTCCATTGGAACTCTGTCAGAGTCAACAGAATGCCAGAAAATTATCACCAATGTGCCCACTATTTCTACACCCACTTTCATAAGGACTCTGAATTGCAGAGCATCAGGCCCTGGGGACATATTAAGTTTTGATAACATCAGCTTCTCCAAGACCATTTCCTGACTAACAAGGATTACCTTCGGTTCCTCCTTCACACTTGACCCACTATCCCCTCACATTTCCTTTCATTAGGATGTGCATCCGTGGATATTTAGTTCCCAGCCCTGATCCCCTTGCAGCCACGTCCCTGCACTACAGGCTCATTTACCTTGTTTCATATACTCGATGCATCGAAGTACAACACCCTCAGTCATGCACTGACTGCCTCCTTCTCATAGTTATCTCCTTTAGAAATCACAGAATCCCTACAGTGTGGAAGCAGGCCATTCAGCCAAGACTGACCCTTCAAATAGCATTCCAACCTTCCCTGCAATTCCCATGGATAATCCTCCGAACCTACACATCTTTGTGACAATGGGAGGAAACCCAAGTAGACATGGGGAGAATGTGTAAATCCCACACAGACAGTCAGTTGGAATTGAGTCTGTGTCTCTGGAGCTGTGAGACAGCAGTGTGAACCACTGATCTACCATTCCACCCTGCGGGGCCTCAAGTTCGATTCCTGATCCTTTCCATACTCTTTATCCTATTACTTGGTCTGGATGCTTTAATAAATTGTCCTGAGCCCCTACGTTCTTTAATTATTTTAAATTCATCGGCAGTTTGATTTCCCTTGGTTTGTGTGGTACCACTTTGTCTACATTATTCCGAATGGTTCGTACATTAAGAGACAAAGCCTTTAAGTTTGTTCTAGCATTGAGCTTCCCTGCACTTTTAAGTTTCCTCAATACAATATGACATTCACAATACTCTGTCCCTTTCCTTTTATTTTCTAGTAACAATCAATCCCATCACTACCCAGTAATCCTACTTTCCCCTTTAACTTTCATTTTCTCATTTTCCATCCAACTGTTCCAGTTATTTTCTCTTTGAATCGTACTCAGGCTGATATTTATCCCTGAACAAACCACTCAAAATGTTCCTTGGTTCATTGATACTTGTGGGATCTTGCTGTATACAATCTGGCTTCCACATTTCCTTCATTACAACAGTGACCTAATTTCAAAAAAGTCCCACACTGTCTGCAAATATCTTTGGGACAGCATGAATCTTTCTTTTCTTTGGACGTGCTGGGAGTCTTTCAGATGTGAAAGATGCCGTTCCAATATTGCACAGTCCTCCTCCTGAACTACAGTTTCTGCTTTGTCCCTCTCTTTTGTGAAAACAGACCAAAAGTTTTCATGAGGAATCATTGCTCCATCTTCCACCATTGCACACAAGTTCCCTTCCTGCTCTCGAATGGCCCTCATACATTCCTTCATTCTCTTGTTCTTTTTGTGATAATAAAACATCACTGGGATTTCCCGGAATTCATTTGGTCACATTTCATCCTGTCAGCTCTTTGCTTTCCTCAGGTCCTGGTAAATTTCACCCCTGCATTTTGTCTTTCACCCCACTTTTACCCAATCCCTGCCCAGTTCAGTAAAATGGTTTGTTCCCAATTGAAAACTTTTCCACTTGCTCCGTGGTTCTCCATTTCCATCCCGACTCTCAATCTCACTGAGTTCTGAGCATTGTCACTCAAATGCTCCCCCATTGATAGCCCTTCCAGCTGCCCACATTCATTCCATAAACGATGGCCCAAAACTCTCCCTTCTTTTTCACCATCACCTTCTCAGGGGCAATTAGGGATGGGCAATAACTGCTCGCCCTGTCAGTGACACTCACATCCCAAGAAGCAATTTTAAAAGGCCCTGTCCTTTTATGGGGTCTGTTAGGTATTGAATACAAATGTTCAAATGGATTGTTTTGCCAGTGAATGTTCAGAGTTGAAATCCCTTTGAATGGCAGGGATTAAAATTGTTCCTCTTGTCTTTCAGGCCGTGACAACTCTCAGCCCAAGCTCACCCTGCTGCCCCCCTCCCTGGAGCAGGTCAATGCCAAGGGCACTGCCATCCTGGTGTGCCTTGCCAATCACTTCTATCCCGATGAGCTGGAGGTGCAGTGGAAGAAGGACAGTGCAGTCATTTCGGACGGGGTTCAGACCAGCAACTACCTGCGAGCTTCGGACAGCACCTACAGTGTCAGCAGCCTGCTCACCCTCTCTGGGTCTGACTGGGAGTCCAACGCTCGCTTCTCCTGTGCCCTCACCCACGTGACCCTCCCCTCTCCCCTCAGCAAGAGCATCAGGAGATCAGAATGTGTGTAGAGTGTTGGAGACAGTCCACAGAGGAGACACAACTTTACTTAGAACAGGGCTGAGCTGGCAGGACAAAGGTCATTGTCAGCACTGAATTTCAACTCTCTTCCTTCTTGGGATTGGCTCAGAGACACTTCTGAGGTTCAAGGGTTAAGGCAGGTCTTTGGGATAATCAAAAACAAGCTTTACTCTGTATCAAACCCCATGCCCGCTGTTCTAGGAGTGTTTGATTGGACAGTGAAGACTAGTGATGCCAAGTAAAACCTCTCGAAGATGCTGAAAACTGTCAGCTGGACAAAACAATGTGAACCTCAGAAGTCTCTGCTTCAGTAAACCAGATCTCCTTCCTGCTCAGCCACCAGTTCCAATTTAAGTTTCTGTCACTGTTTAAAGGGACAGGATTCTTATGTTATTGAGAAAATCTCCACAAATGTTTTCCTCAAGCTCCATTCTGGCGGTGAATTTGTGCAGCTTCCTCTGTCTGGGTTGTTAATTACAGTCTGTTCTCTGTCAATGTCAATCTGGAAAAAGGAATAAAGATGAAGAAGATTCAGTCTCTGTCTCGTGTGTGCTTTGGGAATGGCCAGAGCTGAAGCCTCAGGGAAAGGCGTGTGAAGTGTTAACCTCCACCTTCAAGGCCTGGAACAAGAGGGGGAGAATCAAGGGGGTAATGAGGTCCCTGGAGCAGGAGGGCAATTCTACAACTGCATCCAGAAGGAGTTCATTCAGAAGGAATGCAGGACCCCAAGGAATTTTTTCCCAATAAATGGAGAAAAGAAGGAAGGCAGGAAGGGACACTGGGGAACACAATAATCTAATGGAAATTCCCTCACCCATCCCTTAGGCACAGCAAGATCGCAGGCCAAGAAATTCAACTCAACTGTTTGTGAGGCAGTGCCATTGGGAACTCTGTATTCATGAATATGACCAGCAGGCTCTTGTTACTCAGAATAACAATTCTACAGGGTTTGAGAAATAAATATTCCATAAATTAGACCTGCGTTTTCTTTCCTCTTCAAATGGGACGGAATTGCCCCGTGTGTCCCTGGGGTCAGATTGAGAATGTTCAGTCCGGGGGCATCTGGGAGTCACGGCTGGGGAGGACCATCAATGATGGTCCTTCTACTGTCATATTCTGTAGCCCCTGGGCCATCTCAATGAGGATCATCCAGGGCTCAGGGTGGATTCCAGAGCAGCTCATTGTCCTGCCTGTTGTGTTCCTCAGTCGACATGTGGCTCCAGCAATCTCACTCCATGGCTCTAGTATCAATGGGAACCCATGGGGCTGAAATCTTATCCAAACAGACCCTCACACAGCGGGGAGGCTGCTGGTGGCTCAGAAACCCGTTGGATTCAGTCCCAGATTCCACCGTGGCTCTTTCATTCAAACACAGCATTACCACACGGACACCACATTCAGAGGGCAATCCTGAGATGGGGCAAGTTTGATTCTTGATTCCAATGTGAGGAAATGGGGGCTTGGTGTGAAATGTCCAGTCTGAAACTGGTACTTTATAATGAAGAATAGAAACTGTTGTTGGAGTAAAGTCAGGTGTTGATGGGAGTGAGGAATATCTCAGTGATCTGTCTCCAGAATCCACAGATGGTACACATCCTTCTGTCAGACCCTGACATCATATATTTCTCTATCTTTCCCAGAAAAGGTGAAGTATTCTCTGCCTCTCTGGGACAGGACATTTTAAAAAGGGTTGTGGGAAGGGAACTGTTCACTCCCAATGACAAAGTCAATGGAAGGACGTGGAGCTGACACTGTGAAATGTTAGGGCACAGAGGATGACACCAGAAGCAATTCAATGTTATCGCGCTCTCCTTTGAAATTGCTAAACTGGTAACAATTACTTTTTGCTCACAATTTGCCCCCTTGTATTCGATCCATGTGCCTTTCTTGCTTTGCTTCTTTTGACTTCAGTCTGTGGGTAGTTCCATCAAAACCCAATCTCCTCACACTCATCCTGGCCCCTGAAGAGATTAGAGACAAATAAAAAACTGCAAATGCTGGAATCCAAGGTTGACAAACAGGAGGCTGGGAGAACACAGCAAGCCCAGGCAGCATCAGGAGGAAGAGAAGTCGACGTTTTGGGTATAACCTTTCTTCAGGAAGTGGGGTGGGTGAGTGTTGGGGGAGCTGCAGATAAAGGGAGTGGCCGGGGCAGGGTGGTTAGGTGGGGATAGGTGGAGACAGGTAGAGGATAGGACCTGGTTGGTCAAAGGGAGGGGTGATTCTGGATTCATCGACCAATCGGGTCACACTCTCTATCTTTCTCAACCTATCCCCACCTCACCACCTTGTTCCAACCCACCCCTTTATCTGCAACTCCCCTGACACCTACCCTCCCCCTTCCTGAAGAAGAGTTACACCTGAAATGTCGACCCCTGAAGAGATGAGACAAGGTTATTTCACTGAATCAAATCATCGAGCCCATCAATCCTGAGAACAGATTCCAGCATTGAAGTCATATTTCCTGGTTGCAAATGTAAAGTGTCTCTCAGGCTGAAAGAAGGAAGCTTTCGATTGAGAAATGAATGAGCTTAACCCAGATCCTGAACAGTTACACAACAGAATGGAGTGATATAAATCAGAAACAGTATAAATACAGAGCAGCCTTAATACTGCAGCTCGCACTGAGTGCAGCCAGCACAGAGGGGAATGCTGGGAGGTTTGGTCAGTGTGGGAGTTTGGTGAACTCGGGGAAGGAGTCTACCTTTGCTTTTTCAAACTGATTTGGAACTGTCACTTCAGCTGCTGGGAGCCTGCACATGCACTTGGTTTGAATGAAACAAAATGATTAACAAGAAAATAGGAATCTGGGATTTGTTTAGTTTGAGGGGCTGTATAAATAGACTGCTTCAGGACATGTCCATTAGGGAAGGTTAATAAATGGAAAGTACTGAAACTTCAAAACAGACTGAAGACAATTACTGCTCTAATGAAGGAATGGATATGTTTCATTTGTAAGTGAGATCAACATTTCTTTATTGCATTGAAATGATTCAGGGTAAATATATCTGCAGTGGATGTATAAAACTACAGGAACTCCGATTCAGGGAGTTTGGAATGAATGCTGAATTGAAAAAGCAGTGATATATCAGGGATTGCCAGAGATACCTGGAGACTTAGTTCTAGAATGAAGCTATAGGCCTCAGGACTGCACAGTTCAATTCCACATGTAGTAAGGGGCAGGAGGGTATGACCTGTGAGGGAGGCAGATAGGGAGTTGGAGAATACAGTGGGATAGGAAAACCCCAATGAGAACAAGGCCAGCCTTTCCAATCCTTCCTCATCACACAGCCCACTCATTCCAAGGATCAATCGGGTAAAACTCCTCTGAAACACATCCAATGCATTTATATTCTTCCTTCAATAAGGAGGCCAAAACTACACACAATACAGTATTTGAGGTGTGATCACACCAATGTCCAGGAATAACTGAAACATCACAGTCTCACTTTCTGGTCCCAAATCACACCTACTCTTACGTTTACCAGCCTTTTTACTGTCCATCTTTAATTGTCCTGGACAAGATGGTGCTGTAGGTAGACCCACAATGTCCTTAGGAAGGGAATTCCAGAATTCTGACCCAGTGATGATATTTCCAAGTCAAACTGGTGAATAGCTTAGAGGGAACTTGCTGGGGTGATGTTCCCATTGTATCTGCTGCCCTTGTCCATCTTGATTCAAGTAATCATAGGTTTAGAAGGTGTTGTCTCAGAACTTTTGATGAATTTATTGCAGTGCATCTTGTAAATAGTACACACAGATGTTACTGAGTGTTGGTGTGGAGGGAATGGATGTGTGTGGAAGTGGTGCCAATCAAGCAGGCTAAAATTTGATAAACAAAATTTAAATAAAATAATATAAAACAACTTAAAATGGAATAAAATAAAATGCTGCTGCTTTTTTGATAAAACATCACTGAATCCCAAAAAGTTAACTCCTCTCCCCACAGAGGCTGCACCTGTTCCCTTTCTCCAGCATCGCACTTCTACTTGAGACTTGTAGTATTTTGTTTCTGTATCTGTTTTAATGGCATTGGTTATAAAAGAAGTACTGGTCAGCACACGAGGGGCGATTTTGTCTGAGATGATAGGAAAGCCCTTACATTCACATCGACCTGAGGATGCAGTGGTTTTACTGATCATCCAGCAGATGGCATCTTTGCCTTTGCCAGCCTCAGGATAGTGCTCCCGTCTCTGGAGTGGGACTTGAAACCTGCAGGTTCAGGTGATGGTGTTACCACTGAGGCCGTCTATTCTTTCCTGGGATGTGGGGGTCACTGGCAAGACCAGCATTTGTTCCCCATCCCTAACTGTCCTGAAACTGAGTGGCTTGCTCGGCCTTTCAAATGGCCTTTCAGCCCCATTGTTAGAGTCCTGGCAGATTCAGACATCTACAACAGGTCTATAAGAACAAGGCCCTTCGGCCCAGTGAGCCAAAGCCAGTCAAACAACCACCTCACTATTCTAATTCCATGTTCCAGTACTTGGCCCGTAGCCCTGTATGCCTTGGCATCACAGCTGCACATCAAAATACTTCAATGTTATGGGAGAGCTTCTGCCTCAACCACCCTTACAGGCAGTGAGCCCCAGACTGCCACCACCCTCTGGGTGAAAATGTGTTTCCTTATGTTCCCTCTTAACATTCAGCCATTTATCTTTAATCTGTACCTCTCTGGTCATTCATCATGATGCAACCACATGTCACCCTTTATTGACACATGAACAGTCCTAAACTATAATGCCTCATAGAGAGTCAGGCACCAGAGGCTCAGGGTCTCTGACACTCAGCCTGTTTATGTCACTGAGGATTCTCCCGGTTATATCCTAGTAACGATTTGAGTTTTCCTTGTGAAATCCAGTTGGGAATTTTAATGGCACTGAATCTTCCCCACACTCCCACCTCTCTTGATGCTCACCCTTGTCTGGTTAATTCTTCCCATTTCCTTCCCCTCTCTGAGTTCATTCAATTTCAGTAAAGTCTGTGATAATTCCATGGAGGATGAGGCATGAGAAGCTGCCACGGAGAATCTCCCAGCCCTTCAATGTTTGCAGCAAGCCTGGACTGTGCACTTGTGTACCTTGTCTGAAGGATTCCATGTGATTTGTCAGTCTCCATCCCAGCCTGATAACCATCTCGGACATTGGAAGGAAATGCCCAGGGAGCAGGTTAACATGGTGCAAAAAGCCTTTCAGCTGAAGCTTCAGTGTTTGCGCTCAGTGTGCATTATCACATGCTCATTGCTCCCCTTTTACACGATAATGAGGAAAGAACTCTTGTTGGTGCAGTTTTCTTTTAATCATCTCAGAATATTCAAAGCTGTGAGCACAGAGCAGTCATGTTCACGGACAAGATGGTGAGGTCCCGCAGGCAGGAAATGAATGACGAGACATATCTGTTTTGTTGGCACTAGTTGAATAGTGAGAGGATACCCGAGGAATCTTTCAGAATGGGATCTTGTCGAGCCCCCTGAGGTGGGGGTGGGGGTGGTCGGGGTGTGGTGGTGGTGGAGCGTCAAATGATGGAGCCAGAGACTGTGCAACTTTCAGCAGTGCACCACAGTCTCAGTCTGGATTCTGTGCTCTCATTTCTGAGGTGGGTTTCAACCCGATGACCATTTTGACTATGAGGCAGGAGCTTTGCCCATGGAGCCACGGTCAGTAACAATGTAAACTGTGTGGCTTTGAAAGCCTGAGTCTGCATCTCAACTCAGAAGGATATCAGCTTAATTATCAAATCTGTTTCTGCCCCTCTGCAGGCTGACCAGGCTGCCGGTGCCTTTCCAACACTCTCACGTTTCCTCCTGTGCCACAGCTCATTCTCCTGAGAGATAGTTGTGCTCGGAGTCGAGAAGTGTGGGGCTGGGAAAGCACAGCAGGTCAGGCAATTGTGCTCAGGCTGAGGACATGACCTTGTCCCTCTGTCAGATCCTCTTCGAGAAACACATGGCTCACCACCGCCCTCTGCAGGACAATTAGGGAAGAGCAACAAGCAAGGATGGAGATGGAGACGTGGAGCTTCAAATACTGATCTTTGCACTTTGGTGGCACGCTTTGATGGCTGTTTGTTAGATCTTTGCGTATAATTATTTTTTTGCTGATCCCACTGCTAATCCGAAGGACACTCCACCCTTCAGTCTGACACCCATTTCAAGGTTCACCCATTTCAAGGCTCTGTTTCTGGGCGACGCTCCAGTCTTTCAAAGAGATGAATTCAAGCCTCACCAGTTTGTTCATTTGAATTGGATGCCATTTATTTTTATTTCTCCTGGGATAGGGCGGGCGTTGACGTGTCGCTTATTTGTTGCTCTTCCCGAATTGTCCTGGAGATGACGATGGTGAACCATGTAATATCTGGGAAGCAACTGACAGGTCATTCCCACTGGAATCCACTGGAATGACTGCGGGTTTATTCATGGCTAATGGAAGGAGTCGTTACCCATAATCCTCAGCTGCAGTGCAAGTACTCTATAGTTACTGGAAGGCAGCTGTTTCACTGTGCCTGCACAATATAAAGTCAGAAAGCACAAAACACCAGGCTCTAGCTCAACAGGTTCATTTGAAATCACAAGTTTTCGAAGCACTGCTCCCTCATCAGGTGTACCCCAGTCCACCATCGGTATCCCCCACATCACTGAACAGTACAAATAACTGGGGCTCTGCGAGGATCCAACCGGCTCAATCTGAGAGAGTACAGCTCTCGAATCAGGATACCACAATGAAAATGCCCTGCATGCTATGATATATCAAAAAGAAATACATTGATGTGACTTTAGATTGTCTTCAGATTGTACTTTTTTTTCATTCTGTGATACACGTAGACATTGTCAGTGTTATCGGTATCACAAAGAATGTTTCCTCCATTAAGTACTTTCCAACACACTCTCTCCATCTTGCTTTAATCCTTATTGACTCTTTGACATTGTCCCTGTTCGCTCACTCCATCCCAGTCCCAGAGGAATTGATGCCCGGAATTCATGACCACGCACTGTGTGAAGGTTGGTGTGAAGTGAGGCCAGTGTGTTGGAGCTTGGGCTCCTGCCTCAGGCCCAGGTGTAGGGGCCTGTTCAACAATCTGCACATTGTCCTTTTTCTCTTTCTGAATGAACTGGATCAAGTTGCAGTAACGAGCTGGCAACAAGGTGTCTTGTCTACAATGTTCCCAGCATTGGGCACAGAACTAGGTTAGTCACAGGAGACAAAGGGTAGCGATGGAAGAATGGTTTTCAGAATGGAGGGCTGTGACGAGTGATGTTCCACAGGGATCAGTGGTGGGAACTCTGTTGTTCATGATCTCCATAAATGATTTGGAGCAAAGCGTTGCTGATCCAATGAGTAAGTTTACGGTTGATACAAAGATTGGTAGAGTTGCAGATAATGAGAAGGATTTGAGTGGGAGCAGCGGCCGAGTTGAGGTGAACCAGGGAGACTACAGCTAAGGTAAGAGTGTTTTTCAAAATTACTTACCTGTAGCGGGCATCGGTGTTTTTGTTTTCTCTCTCCTTCACAGAAAGAGCGGGAGCAGCAGAGGAAGTGACGGCAAGCAGAGGGGCAGCCGGGAAGGAGAACTGTGAGTATAAATACTCACTGTTTCACCACCAACGGTCATTTGAGTGGGAGCAGCGGCCGAGTTGAGGTGAACCAGGGAGACTACAGCTAAGGTAAGAGTTTTTTTCAAAATTACTTACCTGTAGCGGGCATCGGTGTTTTTGTTTTCTCTCTCCTTCACAGAAAGAGCGGGAGCAGCAGAGGAAGTGACGGCAAGCAGAGGGGCAGCCGAGACCCGGAAGCAGTTAGTGTAAGCTTAGCTGGGTTAGTTTTTTCCCCCTTTAAAAGCGTGAAGGAGAGGATGCTGCCATAGACCTGGGGTACCGCAACCAAGCCAAGGATATGGTAATAGATCGCAGTATGGGGACCCTATTTGGGATGTATGCCAGGGCAGTGGCCGAACAGTATCCCTTCCCGTCCGATTGGCCCCCCTTGGAAGGAACTTGGACAACGATTAAGGAAGGGGTTCAGAGGCTAACCCGTTTGTGTGTGCGGGATGCCCTGTTGCTGGGAGTGCTGGACGAGGTAGATAACACAAATGTTAGTAGACAGACTAGAGACCATCTAGTGAAGACTGCCCCCCCCCATTATAAACCACTGTTATTAACCATAATGTTGAGTGGACGGGGAGAAACCCTAGGAGATGCCCGTAGTATGATGAGGGAGATGGGTGGTTTGGGGGATTGGGGACCCACAACCCGTGCTTCTCAGGGGGGCACGGAGGGGCGTCGCCCTGAGGCTCGGGCAGGGGGAAAAGTAAACCCTAATCAAGGAAGTAACCAAGGCCCCTCACGGCGTGCTTTGTGGCAAGCTTTGATACGGGCGCAGGTCCCAGCATCGGAGATTGATGGCCTACCTACACCGGAATTAAAAGACTTATGCAGACGAAAGGGACTGAAGGTGTCCCGGGTAGAGACGGAGTCCCGACCCACTATGGAAGACCTAGTGGAATTACTAACACAAAAATGTCAGACACGGGGTCCGGTTGTTAATGAGCCTCGAAGGGGTAGAACTTCCACTTCCCAGCGGTGGGAATCCTCGGAGGACGAGGAGGAGGAGGAGGTACGGCCTCCCCTCCGAGAGTGTTATAAAGTGGATAGGCGTGGCCGGAAACCTAGTAAGAAAGGCAAGAACAAAGAAGGGCGAGGCAAACGTCTTTACCCAGTGCTGTCTGGGGAAGATGAATGGGAGGAACAATAGGAATCGGGCCAAGCCCCAAGGGTTTGCCCACGAACGAGCCAATGGTCAGCAGACGACATTCGACCTCATGTATCATTGACTATCTATTGGCGCAAATCCGTCCAAACCGTTATGGCTCTAGTGGACACAGGGGCGGAGGCCACCTTAATCTATGGGACGCCCCATAAGTTTAAAGGAACCCCAGTCACGCTGGTTGGGCTGGGAGGTAATCTGATTGAAGGAAGAACAGTACAATTGCCCCTAAAGATAGGTACAATGCCCATTAAAACTTATTCAATTATCATTACACCGGTTAGAGAATGGATCCTGGGAATGGACATTCTGGCCGGTTTAACACTTCACCTCCAACAAGGGAAGTTTGAATTTGGAATCACGAAAATGGCTTTGCGCTGTAGGACGGTGTTAGTGGGAAAGGTTAAGATGGACCCCTTCCCCATCCCGATCGCCGATCGCGTAATAAGCCTTAGGCAGTATAGGATTCCCGGCGGACATAAAGAAATATCCGCCACAATTAAGGATTATTTGGAAGCGGGAGTGCTTAGGACATGCACCACGGCGTGGAATAACCCCTTATGGCCCGTACATAAAGCCGATGGGTCATGGCGGATGACGGTAGATTATCGGCAACTAAACCGTCACACTCCGGCCTTGACGGCAGCGGTCCCGGATGCCGTCACTATTATAGGACGAATCCAACATCATCCAGGGGTGTGGTACGGAGTAATTGATTTGGCCAATGCCTTCTTCACAATTCCTATTCCCGAAGATAGGCAGGAACAGTTCGCATTCACTTGGGAGGGTAGACAATTCACGTTCACACGACTGCCCCAAGGATATCTGCATAGCCCTACTATCTGCCACCGGATAGTTGCAGAACACTTGGCTGCCTTTAAAGTGCCTGACGAAGTGATGATCTCGCACTATATTGACGATATGATGATACAGGGGACAAGTCAGAAGCAGGTTCAGGAATTGCTGGACCAACTGGTTCAACATATGCGAGGATATGGGTGGGAGATCAACCCAACCAAAATCCAGGGTCCCTCACAAACGGTAAAATTCTTAGGAATCGTGTGGAACAAGGGGGAAAGGGAAATCACTGCGAAAGCTAAAAATAAGATTCAGGTCTTTGCCGTCCCTCACACCCAGAAGGACGTGCAGCAATTTATTGGGTTATTCGGATTCTGGAGACAGCATATTCCCCATTTAGGACAAATTTTAAAACCTTTGTATCGAGTTACGAGGAAAAAGGCAGCGTTCGAATGGACGGAGGTCCATCAAACTGCATTTGAAATGGCCAAGCAAGCGATACAGCAAGCTGTGTCCTTGGGAAAGATACAGTCAGGACCTGTAGAACTGCAAGTCTCAGCACAGGGGGATTATGCCAATTGGAGCTTATGGCAAAAACAGGAAAGGACCCGTAAGCCACTGGGATTTTGGTCCCGAAAATTACCCCCGGCAGGGGAACGGTATACCCCCTTTGAGAAACAGTTATTAGCATGCTACTGGGGCTTGGTGGAAACCGAAGCCCTGACCATTGGACATGAAGTGATCATGAGAACAGCTATCCCTATTCTTCCGTGGGTACTTAGTGACCCCACTACCCACCGAATAGGAACTGCCCAAGAGAGCAGCATCATTAAATGGAAATGGTATGTGTCGGAGAGAGTGCGGACTGGACAGAAAGGAGTGTCAGTCCTACATGAGCAAGTGGCGGAGGCCCCTGAGGAAGGGGAAAAGCGGTTTGAGGTGATTGAATACAAGGAATCACCCGTTAAGATGGGAAAACGGTATGATGAACTGACCCCGGATGAACAAGCCACGGCTTGGTTCGTAGATGGGTCAGCCCAATGGAAAGCGGGACAGCGTAGATGGAAAGCTGCCGCCTTTAACCCAAAACAAGGCACTACCCTAGAAGAATTAGGGGAGGGAAAAAGTAGTCAGTGGGCAGAATTAAAAGCAGTGCATATGGTAGTCATGCAAGCAGGGGTCATGGGAGTTTGTTTGTTCTCTGACTCGTGGTCAGTGGTTAACGGCATGACACAATGGATGCCAACTTGGCAGGCCAATCAGTGGATGATCCAGAATAGGGAAGTGTGGGGTAAACAGTTATGGGAGGATATATGGGAGAAAGCTCAATACCTGGTCATATACATCACCCACGTAGATGCCCATACCTCTCAATGATGTGGAAGCTCTACATAACAGAAATGTGGATGGTATCGTCCGAACCATGATGGTGCAAAGGGGCACCTCAGTGGACCTAGCTAGATGGGCACACCTTAAGGCTGGGCACTGGGGAGTGCAAGGAACCTTGCACTGGGCTCGAGACCGAGGAATAGATCTTATGGTAGATGATGTTAAGACTGCAGTAAACCAGTGTGAGCAGTGTCAACATCAGCGGCAGGGAGTGCCCCAACACATGATGGGACATATCCATCGGGGGGATGGTCTGGGACAGAGCTGGCAAATGGACTTCTTGGGTCCCTTACCCTCCTCACAAGGACGTAACCACATATGTACAGCTGTGGACACTATGTCTGGGGTTTTGGTAGCCCATCCCTGTCGTCACAACAATCAACAGGCTACCTTGCGATGTTTAGATTTGATTGAACAATTTTATGGATTGCCCATACAGGTCCAGAGTGACAATGGCTCCCATTTCACAGGAAGGGCGGTAAAGCAGTGGTGTCACGATAACCACGTGGAATGGGTTTATCATGTACCCTATCACCCACAAGCTGCGGGACTTATAGAACGAATGAATGGGCTTCTGAAGTCCTCACTACGAAAAGCAGGAGGTTGCAATGACTTAACGGGTTGGAGGAAGCAACTAATTCGGGTGGTGAAACAAATTAATAACCGCCCATTAGGAAATGGGGTAACACCCTTGAATAGGATGATACGAGTATGTGATACCCCAAAGACTCAGCCTATTAAAATGTGGAAGTTCGCTGAGGAAGCTGATATTCCCGTAAGGGCCACGCCGGCTTCGGCTGGACTGGACCTACGAGCACTAACTGCCCAGACTTTGATCCAACAGAAACCTACGGTGATTAAGACCGGGTTAGGGTTGATTTGTCCCCCTGGAACCTATGGGCATATCCTCCCGCGGTCGGGACTGTCACTAAAGGGGATTGATGTGATGGCAGGCGTAATTGACGCAGACTACCAAGGGGAGTTGGGGGTGATCCTGGTCAACATCACCGCTGAACCTTACGTGATACAGAAGGGGGACAGAATAGCGCAATTGGTCATTAAGCCATGTAACCTTACAACGGTGGAAGAGATGGGAGCTCCCGTTACGGTTACTGAGCGTGGGACGGGGGGATTTGGGTCTACTGACACTAAGGGGGCCAAGGTATGGGTGCGCCAGACGACCGGCCCCCCCAGGGCCGGCCGAAATCATAGCACAGGGGAAGGACAGTCTGGTCACCATTATGTACCCCGGAGACCCGACCTGGGCAAACGTCCCGGCGAACCAGTGCTACTTACGTGAGACCTAAATAATGTTGTAATTGCTATGCACCCGCAGGCTGACCCTCCGCCTTGAACATGGGGTGGTCATGGGGATTGCGACTCCTATTGGCGATGTTCGCGATCGGATGGCCACTCCAGGGCATCGGTATCACGGCCTGGACGCTGGTACCGGTCGCCCGCCATGAGGTGCGGTGGGAGGCCAGTAGCCAGCGACGGACGCAGGACGACTTTACATGTGAACCCGGTCAGCAGTGCGTTGTTCTGACTCTCACCAGCGACTGTCAATTGTACACGTGTGCACAGTGCTACATGCGCCGGGATGGGGAAAAATATGACATATCGTTCATACCGCCTAATTGCACCCTGGTGGTAAATGCCCAAGTCAAGACGTGTTTGTGGGACCGACGCACCCAGACATGCGGGACAACGGGGACTCATTGGAGCGTCACAGCTCGGGGGGAAGATCTGTGGCTGCGCAATGCCACCGATATTCGGAATCGTCATCGATTCATGTGGTTAATAATGGTACTGCCCTCGACGAACACCCCGTCTGAGGCGTTATTAAACCCCACGCGGGGCGGGCCAGCACCGAAGAGGGGTGCCACGGGGGGCGTGCGGTCGCATCGAACACAGTTGGCCCCTATTATGTCAACTTGTCAACAGATGGCCCGGGCGGTACTGCACACTGATGTTCATTGGCGGGTACAGTTGCCCCTCATACCCGAGTGTCATACCAAGAGGCGGCGACGAGCGTGGTACGACACCCTGCTGGGAGGCGCAGGAACTGTTATGGGTATCTCGAATGCCATTGACTCTGAGGTAACCCGTACTAAATTATCTAACACGGGACAGGCCACCTCACAAGGACTACATACTATTGGAAGGTGGATGCCATCCGTAATGATGACTCAAGGAGAGACAGCTGAAATAATGATACGATCTCTGCAATGGGAACTGGATGTCTGGGGCGCCACTCAGGAACTGTTTGAGAACATTACGGCTCAGTTAAATTGGACTGCCTGTCATATTCAAATGTTGCATGCTCAAATACAGAAAGAACGCTTTTTGCGTGTGGTAACATCCCCCAATGTACAGGCGTGGAGGGGACTATGGAATGTATCTGAGAAATTGTGGATGATAACCCATCCAGAGCGAACATGGTGTAACGCAACTATGTGTAACGGATACTGTGTTACCATGAATGTAACCCACACTGTTACGGTCTGTCGATATTATGTATTACCAGTGATTACATCTTCTGGATATTATTTTCTGAAGACAAGGGGACAGTGGTTTAGCCCAGATACCAATATTACCTATGATCTGTCCGCTTGTGAACAGACTGATCAGGGGAAAACTTGCCTACTGATGGACAGGTATCGGGACCCTTGCTTGACTAAGGGAACGGCCCTGTGCGAATGGACTGTTGAGACTCCAAGGGACATGATGTGGCAGATTGGGCCACACACGCTCTGCACCGTTCTCGGGATGCCTCTCAAATGTCTATCAGTGGCACTGGCAGAATCACACCTATTTGTTGACCACTTATAGCAGTGCTCGCCACTTTACCAAGGTGCAGTGGAAAGTGCTGAGGAATCCCTGGAACATTTCCCTGGATCGGTTTAAGCGGGCATTGGACCGATCCGAGGAGCTTAAGCAGATATTACGAAAGCATCAAACCAATGTCACCAAGGTTACGGTGTCTACCTTTATACATGGACAGGAGGTAGTACATGCTGCCCGTGTAGTGGACGTGGAGTCAGCTCATCATTGGTGGGACATATTGAGTGGTATGTCCTCCACTGCGGGGACATTCCTGTTCCCACCCTTGTCGATCCTGGTAGCGGTCCTGGTGATTTTAACATGCTGTAATGTCCTGACTTGCTTGTATATTTGGCGTGTACGTAGGCGCTTGTTAGAAAGAATACATATGGGCATAATGTAACACATGTATTGGGTCAAGCAGTGGAATGTGGTGTAAAATTATGTCCCAATACATGTGTGAATCATTATGCAACACATGTATTGGGCCAAGCAGTGGAATGTGGTGAAAGGGTTAAAATTGTGTCCCAATACATGTGTGAATCTAACCGAAAATGGAAGGTGTCGCTTAGTCCCGTGTGAATCTTGTTATACACCTTCCCGTGTGAATCTTCTTATCTGTATGTAACCAGAATGGAATGTGTTTTTTAGCCTTGCTCTGCTGTTCACATGAATGTTTATATCTGGAAAAGGGTATATCAGCTGGAGAAGTCTCCAGTTCGGTAGAGTCTGCTCCGGGGTTACGTTTAACCGCCGAGCGTGGGTTGTTGGCAACCGCTCTACGAGAACTGACGGCTCCCAGTTTTGGTAACATGTAGAGTGAGTATAAGCCAGACCCGTTGTAAGTACGAGACTGGTTGTGGGGACACTGCGGGGAATAAAACACTTATATTCTAGCAGACTCGCCTCTTGGCTGTTTGTTCTGTGTCAGACTACTTTCCTGCGAGCCTGGTCCTTGACCTTGAGAATTTTTTAAAACACACGGTTCTCTGAAAGTTGAGTCACAATGAGACAGGGCAGTGAAGAAGGCTTTTGGTGCTCTGGCCATTATCAGTCGGGGCACTGGGTACAGGAATTGAGAAGTTATGTTGCAGTTGTACAGGACATTGGTGAGGCCGAACTTGGACTATTATGTTCAGTTTTGGTCACCTTGTTATAAGAAGGATATTATTCAACTGGAAAAAGTGCAGAAGAAATTTACAAGGATGTTGTCAAGTTTCAATGTCTGAGTTTTTGGGAAAGGTTGGACAGGCTGGGACACTTTTCTTAGAGTGTAGGAGACTGAAGGGGAATCCTTTAGAAGTGTATAAGACCATGAGAGACATGGATAGGGTGAATGCACCCAGTCTTTTTCCCAGGGTTGGGGAATTGAGAGCTATAAGGCAACAGTTTAAGGTCAGAGGGGAAAGAGAAAAAGGGAACCTGAGTGGCTACATTTTTACACAGAGGGTGGTACACATATGGAGTGAGCTGCTAGTCGAAGTGATTGAGGCGGGTGCATTAACAACATTTAAAAGGCACTTGGACAAATACATAGGTAAACGTTTGAAGGATATGGACCAAGTGAAGGGAAATAGGGTTAATGTGGATGGACATTTTGGTCAGCACGGTCCAGTTTGGGCCAAAGGGCCTGTCTCTGTGCTGGAGGACTCGATAACTCTATGACTCTATAATTCCATATGTTTCCATGTTTATGAACAGTCTCTCAAACATAGAAACAAAGGAACTAGGAGCAGGAGGAGGCCATTCAGCCCTTCGAATGGGTTCTGCCATTCAATATGACGATGGCTGATCATCCAACTTAGTCCCCTGTTCCCACTTTCTCCCCATAACCTTTAGTCCCTTTAGTCCTAAGAACAATACCTATCTCCTTCTTGAAACTATTTAATGTTTTGGTCTCAACTGCTTTCTGTGACAGAATATTCCTCTAGCTTCCCAGGCTCTGGCTAAAGAAATGTCTCCTCATCTCAGTCTGAAATGGCCTTTCCCTTTTCTGTAAACTGTAATTCCTGGTTCTGAATTCACCAGTCATCAGGAACATCCTTCCTGTGTTTTTCCGTCTTGTCCTGTTAGTACTTTACAGGTTTCAAAGTGATTCCTCTCAATCTTCTAACCTCCAGTGATTATAGTCCTAACCAATCCAGTTTCTCCTCAGATCTAAGTGCTGTCATCCCTGGAATCAGTCTGGTAAACCTTCGCTGCTCTCCCCCCACAGCCAAAACATCCTTCCTCAGATAAAGAGACCAAAACTGCACACAATATAATCATAAAATCACACAGTATAGAAGAGACCCTTCAGCCCACTAACTGTGTACCAGCCAAACTACACTAAACCCACACCAGTCCAACTTTCCAACATGAGGCCCATAGTTTGAATGTTATGACATTTCAACTGCTCATCCAAGTACTTTTTAAATTTTGTGAGGCTTCCCAATTCAACTACACTCCCAGGCTCTGCATTCCAGACCCACACCGCCCTCTGGATGAAAAACATCTTGAAACCTCCTATCTTTCATATTGAATGTGAGCCAACTTGTTATTGACCTTCC
The DNA here is from genome assembly GCF_037043375.1 of Chiloscyllium plagiosum. NCBI lineage: Eukaryota > Metazoa > Chordata > Chondrichthyes > Orectolobiformes > Hemiscylliidae > Chiloscyllium > Chiloscyllium plagiosum. Next base: position 377,604 of record NW_028270193.1, on the reverse strand, counting down.
CACGAAAGAGAACAGCTGCTTTCTCTCCACCCTGTCCATTCCCCTCATAACCTTATACACCTCGATCAGGTCCCCCCTCCACCTTCTCTGCTCTGAAGAAAACAACCCGAGCTGATCCAATTTCTCTTCATCACTGAAAGGTTCCATCGCACACAACATCCTGGTGATTCCCCTCTGCACCCCGTCCAGTGCAATCACATCCTTCCTGCAGTGTGGTGATCTGAACTGCACACAGTACTCCAGCTGTGGCCTAACCAATGTTCTGCTTAACTGCAACATATCCTCCTGCTTTTATAACCAATACCTGAAATGACAAAGGCAAGTGTCCCATATGCCTTCATAACTGCTCTGTTAACCTGTCTTGCCACATTCAGGAATCAGCTGACAAGTACACAAAGATCGCTCTGTTCATCTGAGCTTCCTCAGTTCAAAGAACAAAGAACAAAGAAAATTACAACATAGCAACAGCCCTTCGGCCCTCCAAGCCTGCGCCAATCCAGATCCTCTATCTATTTCCCAAGGATCTGTATCCCTTTGCTCCCTGCGCATTCATGTATCTGTCCAGGTACATCTTAAATGAGGTTGTCATGCCTAACTATATCATCTCCACTGGCAACATATTCCAGGCACCTACCACCCTCTTTCCATGCATATCTCCCTTAAACTTTTCCCCTCTCACCTTGAACTCATGACCCCTGGTCATTGAGTCCCGCATCCTGGGGAAAAGCTTCTTGCTATCCACCCTGTCTACACCTCTCACAGTTTTGTCAACCTCAATCTAGCCCCCCCAACCTTCATCTTTCCAATGAAAATAATCCTACATCTACTCAACCTCTCTTTATAACTAATGCCCTCCATACCTCAATTCTGATGAACCTCCTTTGCACACTCTCCCAAGTATCCACAATCTTCTGATAATGTGGTGACCAGGATTCTACACAGTTTTCCAAATGTGGCTGAACCAAAGACCGATACAATTTTAACATGACCTGCCAACTCTTGTACTCAGTATCCTGTCCGATGAAGGAAAGCATGCCATCTACCTATTTAACCACTCTATTGACTTGCATTGCCACCTTCAGGGAACAATGGACCTGAATACCCAGACCTCTCTGTACATCAATTTTCCCCAGGGCTTTCCATTTACCATATAGTTCACTCTGGAATTGCATTTTCCAAAATTCATCACCTCACATTTGACCAGATTGAACTCCATCTGTCTGTTTCTCTGCCCAATTCTCCAATCTATCTATGTTCTGCTGTATTCTCTGACAAACCCCTCCACTACCTGCTATTTCACCAATCTTAGTATCATCTGCAAACTTAATAATCAGTCAGCCTATGCTTTCCTCCAGATCATTTGTGCATGTCACAAATAAGAGTGGTCCCAGCACGGATCCCTGTGGAACACCACTGGTCACAGTTCTCCATTTTGAGCAACTCCCTTCCACTATTACTCTCTGTCTCCTGTTGCCCAGCCTGTTCTCTATCCATGTAGCTAGAACACCCTGGACCCCATGTGACTTCAATTTTTTCATCAGGCTACCATGGGGAACCTGATCAAACACCTTACTGAAGTCCATGTATATGACATCCACAGCCCTTCCCTCATCAATCAGTTTTGTCATTTCTTCAAAGAATTTTATTGAGTTGCTGAGACATGACATTACCTGCACAAAATCATACTGCCTATCACTGATAAGTCTATTTTCATCCAAATGTACATTTATCCTATCCCTCAGTATCTTCTCCAGCAGCTTCCCTACCACTGACATCAGGCTCACTGGTCTATAATTACCTGGATTATCCTGGCTACCCTTTTTAAACAAGGGGACAATATAAGGAATTCTCCAGTTCTCTGGGACCTCACCCGTGTTCATGTTTGCGACAAGGCCCCAGCTATTTCCTCTCTCATTTCCCTCAGTAAACTGGGATAGCTCCCATCTGGGCCTGAGGACTTGTCCACCTTAATGCCTTTTTGAATGCCCCAGAATTCCTCCCTCCCTGTGCTGACTTGACCGAGAGTAATCAAACATCAATCCCTAACCTCAACAATCATCATTTCCCTCTCCTTGGTGAATACCGATCTAAAGCACTCATTAAGAATCTCACCCATTTTCTCTGACTCCACGCATAACTTTCCTCCTTTGTCCTTGAGTGGGCCAACCCTTTCTCTCGTCACCACCTTACTCCTTATATACAAATAAAAGCCTTTGGGATTTTCTTTAACCCTGTTTGGTAATGATATTTCATGACCCCTTTTAGCCCTTTGGATTTTCCATTTCAGATTGGTCCTACTTTCCTGATAGTTTTCCAAAGATTCATCTGTTTTCAGCCACCAAGACCTTATGTGTGCATCCTTTTTCCACTTAGCCAGTCTCACAATTTCACATGTTATCCAGGGTTCCCTAATCTTGCCATTTCAATCCCTCATTTTCACAGGAACATGTCTGTCCTGCACTCTCATCAACCTCTTTTTAAAAGCCTCCCACATATCAAATGTGGATTTACCTCAGACTGCGGCTCCCAACCTACATTGCCCATCGCCTGCTGAATTTTGCTATAGTTGGCCTTCCCCCAGCTTAGCCCTCTTCCTTTAGGAGCACTCTTGTCTTTGTCCATGAGCATTCTAAAACTTACGGAATTGTGATCACTGTTCCCAAGGTAATCGCCTCCTGAAACTTTAACCACCTGGCCAGGCTCATTCCCCAACACCAGGTCCAGTATGGCCCCTTCCTGAGTTGGACTATTTACATACGGCTCTGTAAAACTCTCCTGCATGCTCCCTACAAATTTTGCTCCATCTAAACCTCTAACTCCCAGTGAATCCCAGTCAATGTTGAGAAAGGTAAAATCTCCCATCACCACCACCCTGTTGCACCTACATCTTTCCTTAATCTGTTACATATTTGTACTGCTATCCCACGCTCGCTGTTGGGAGCCCCAACATTGTTATCACATCCTTCCTATTTCTGAGCTCTGCCCATATTGTCTCACTGCTCGAGTCCTCCATCGTGCCCTCCTTCAGTACAGCTGTGACCAGTAATGTAACTCTCTGACCAGTAATGTAACTCCTCCACCCCTTTTACCTCCCTCTCTATCCCACCTGAAGCATCTATATCCTGGGATATTTAGTTGCCAATCTTGCCCTTCCCTCAACAAGTCTCAGTCATAACAATTACATCATACTCCCAGATACTAATCCAAGTCCTAAATTCCTCTGCCTTACCTACTACACTTCTTGCATTAAAACAAATGCACCTCAGACCACCTGTCCCTTTGCGTTCCTCATCTGCCCCCTGCCTATTCTTCCTCTTAATCACACTGACTTCATTATCTAGTTCCTTATAGGCTTTAATTACTACCTCTTTACTGCCCACTAACCTCCTCATTTTGTTCCCATTCCCCTGACAGATATGAAAGACAGCATAAGGATTTGTTGGATTCATCAAAGGCAAAGTGCCAATTTCTAATTAGAGTGACAATCATGATGCTAGCCAACTATTCCCATCCCAACTGCTGGTATTATTGGACAACACAGATCTCAGACTGCAACACAACAGAAACTGCTGAAGAAATGCAGTTGGTCTGCAGCATCTATGGAGCATAAGTGCACAATGCTGATGATTTAGATTTAGTAAAAAGACCTCCTTACACAATCCAAATTAAGATAAAATAAAACATACTGACAGAAAACACAAATTCAAAAGATTTCAAAACACACAGCAAAATAAAATCCTTTCTGTTTGAATGTTATTGATTTATAGTTCTCAAATAACGGAGCAAAGAGGTTCATTTCTCTAGCACACCTTTAGGTTTAACTTAACTGTATTTTTCATTTCAGTGTCTTGAATGTTTGATTGCCTTTTCCTTGATTAATACTTCGCTGGCCACAGGTGAAGTGCCAGACTGGAGGATTGTCAATGTGGTTCCTTTGTTCAAGAAGAACAGCAGGGATAGGCCAGGCAATTCCAGACCGGTTAGTCTGATGTCAGTGTGAGGGAAATTATTTGAAAAAATCCTGAAGTACAGGATTAACCAATACTTGGAGAGGTAGGGATGCCAGTATTGATTTGATTGACCAAGGCCCCACATGGAAGGCTGGTCCAGATGGTAAGAGCCCATGGGATCAAAGGCAAGTTGGCAAATTGGATCCAAACATGGCTTCCAAATATGAGGCAATGAGTGATGGTGGAGGGTTGTATTGTGATTGGAAGTCTGTGACCAGAGGTGCATTACAGGGATTGGGGCTTGGACCCTTTCTGTTTGTAACAAATTGGATGTGATTGTATAATTAGAAAGTTTTCAGATGCCACATAAATTGGTGGTGTTTTTGATATTGATTTGATTTTTATTTTAGTTTATTGTCACGTGTACTCACATACAAACGTATGGGATTACAGTGAATGGTATGTCATGTCGCCTCACAAGGTGCCATCTTCGGTCCAAGGACCTAGGTACAGAATCTCGAGCAATTTAGAAAGAAAGATTAAAGTTAAAAGTTACACGTTACAGACCTTTTTAGTTTCAAGAAGAAAATAAAAAAATAAATCTGCAATTTCAAACATTACAGTATTTCTGAAGCGCTTCGCTACCTTGGGATCATTTACTTTGAGTCATCACCTCGAGAGTGGAAGTCCACGCTGAGGGCATGCTGGGCCGAGAGACCACCATATACAGCAAAAGACCACCTTGTGGGCTGAGAGACAACCAAACTGGGCCACTGAGAGATCACCACACTCAGCCGAGAGTCAATCACGCTGGTCTCAGAGACCAGCATGCTGGGCCAAGAGGTCACCACATTGAACTGAGAGACCATCATGTCTGACCAAGAGTCTGACTCACCAGGCTGGGAAGTCGCCCTGACAGGCCAGGACACTGCCACACCAAGCTGATAGGCCACATCACTGGGTCTGCACTGGGTTGGATGCCAGGCATCTGAGTTGGGAAAGAAAAGAGAGAAGGACAAAAGAAAAACAAAAAAGGTGGAATAGAAAGAAGAAAAGGAAACAGACGGAGCAGATGAACTCGGTCTGAAGTGTCCTACTCTGCTGTCATCTTAGATCACCGCGTTTCAGACTACAGTCTGATATTGATCAGCTGGTAATTGGGCAGAGCAATGGCAGATGGAATTTAATCCTGATAAGTGTAAGATGATCCAATTTGGGAGGTCTAATAAGGGAGGGATATACACAATGAAAGGTATGTGCTTTGGGTGTCCTTGTGCGTGGATCACAGAAGGTTGGTCTGCAGGTACAACAAGGAATTAGGAAGGCAAATGGAATTTTGTCCTTCATTGCTGAAGGGATTGAGTTTAAAAAGCAGGGAGGTTATGTTGCAGCTGTACAAGGTGCGAAGAGGCCACACCTGGAGTACTGCGTGCAATTTTGGTGTCCTTATTTGAGAAAGGATGTACTGGCACACAAAGGGGTGCAGAGGTTCACTAGGTTGATTCCGGAGTTGAGAGGGTTGCCTTATGAGGGGAGACTGAGTAGACTGGGATATATTCATTGGAACGTAGAAGAATGAGGGGGGTGGGGGATCTCACAGAAACGTATAAAATAATGAAGAGAATAGATAAGACATAGGATGTTTCCACGGTAGGTGAGACTAAAACAAGAGGGCAGAGCCTCAAAATTAGGGGGAACAGTTTTCGGACCAAATTGAGAAGGAACTTCTTCACCCACAGGATCATAAATCTCTGGAATTCCTTGCCCAATGAAGAAGTCGATGCTACTTCAGTAAACGTTTTCAAAGCTAAGATTTTTTTTTGAACAGTAAAGGAATTAAGAGATACACTGAGAGCGTGGGTAAGGGGAGCTGAGTCCATGAAAAGATGGGCCATGATCTTATTGAATGGCGGAGCAGGCTTGAAGGGCCAGAAGGCCGACTCCTGCTCCTAGCTCTTATGTTGTTATGTGCCTTGGGAGTAGTGAGGAACAAAGAGACCTTGGTGTACAACTCCATCGATCCCGGAAGGTATCAGCACAGCTAGACAGGGTGGTGAAGAAGGCACATGGGATGCTTGCCATCATTAGCCAGGGTGTAGAATATAGGAGCAAGGAAGTCTTGTTGTTACTTTACAGAGTATTGGTTAGGTCATATCTGAAATACTGTGTACAGTTCTGGTCATGACACCGTCAGAAGGATGTGATTGGAGTGGAGAGGGTGTAGAGGAAATTTACCAGGATGTTCCTGGGATTGAAAGTCTTTCCTATGAGGAAAGACTGGTTAGACTGGGTTTGTTTCTCTGGAGCAGAGGAAATGGGAGGAGTCTGAAGAAGGGATACAAAATGTTGAGACACATAGACAAAGTCAATCGTGACCAATCGTGGCAGGCATGTCTAAGATCAGAGGGAATAAGCTTAAGGTGAAGAAAATGTGTTTTAGACGGGATTTGATGAAGCTTTTTTTTTTCTCCCAGAGGGTGGTAGAAATATGAAATGTGCTGCCTGAGATGGTGGTGGAGGCAGGTCCTCTAAAAAACATCCAGACGTGCACATAAAATGCCAGGGCATGGAAGGCTATAGACCAAGTGCAAGTAAATGGGGTTAGTGCAGTTTGATATTTACTGATCGGCGTCGACATGATGGGCAGAAGGGCCTGTTTGTTTGCTGTATGACTCTATAACTATGAAGAAAAGGATGTGGAAACATTTTTCATGTTGTTTGAGAAGATAGTTAAACAAGTGAGGTAGAGAAAAACAATAGAACTTGCCCATGCAAATATGAACTTGGGAAGCACACGAGGTTACTACATCCCTGTCAGAGGAACGTTCTCAGGATCACAACAATGTGAAACGGTGAAAAGTGCAGATGAGTTGGTCTCGGAAACGTACAGACGGAGGTTTCAGAACTTACAGAAACAGCCTCCACAAAACAGCTGAGAATACTTACAATGCTCTCAGAGAAATTATTCTCTGAGAAGAATTCAAAACTTCCTTCCCTTCATGAATCAGAAATCATGTAGAAGACCAAAGGGGAACAACAGTAAGACCAGCAGCTAGAATGGCTAATGATTATAGACTTTGTTAAAGCCAAAACCCTGCAGATGCTGGAATCCAAAGTAGACAAACAGGAGGCTGGAAGAGCACAACAAGCCAAGCAGCATCAGGAGGTGGAGAAGCCACCTGATGGGAGACTGATCCAGAAACCTTATTCCCATCAGGCCCAGAAATGGGAGTAAAATAAAAATTGGGAGAGTGTGAGGAAGGCAGGTAGCCAGGGGAGAGAATGGACAGTAGGGACCAGGCCGAGAACTCCTCCTCAGATTAAGAAGGAAATTGCTGAGGGTGGAAGTGATGCTCAGAAGCTAAAATGTTTCTCTGGGAATAAGGTGGGCCATGTATCTTTGGAATGTTGGAAGTTCTGAGGTAGACCCATGGGACTTACAGGAGTTAGTAAAAATGAATCAGAGAAGGGAACACAAACAGATAATCCCACGGAGCAGGTTGTAGCTGTAACTATAACAAAAAGACCGGAGGTGAATTCTGTCATTAGTAAAGGAAGTTGGAAGGTAGATGAGAGATGGACAGGACTTTTATCAAAAGGAACGGTGACCACTTTTTCTTCAGCTAAACCCAGAACCAAACTGAGAGATACAGGGACAACACAATCATTTTTACTGGAGAAAGAATTGATTTTCCCTCCAGAGAGCTCGATGGGAGCTAAGGTATTAATCAATGGGATTGGTGGGGAATATATTCCACTTCAATTGTATAAAGTGCAACTGGAATGTGATTTGTTATCAGGAGAAGTAATTGTCGGAGTGGGGAAAACATTCCCTGTTGAGGGAGTCGATTTCCTTCTGGGGAATGATTTGTCAGGACTAAAGGCAGTAACTTCCCCGATAATTACAGAATGTCCAAAGGAGGGCCAAGAAACAGAACAATGACAGGGACAGGTTCCTGGTCTCTCTCCTTCGTGTGAGGTAACCAGGGCAATGGTTAAACAAAATCCATCAATAAGGGTTGATGTGAAAGGATTGCTGAAACTTTCCGAAAGAGTGAAGATAATCCAGGTGGAGTGTTTGGTATGATGTCCCTAATTACAGCAGATTCAAAAAGGAGATCCTGAATGAAATAAATGAGCACAGTCAGCTCATACTGAGATCGAGGCTAGAGGGGTTTCAGAGTGTTATTACCTTCAGAATGGAGCACTGATGAGGAAGTGGAGACTCCCCCCCCACCATAGACCCCCAGATGAAGAATGGTTGGTTAGACATTGGCTAGTGGTCGCACCCAGCTATCATAGGGAGATATTGTGAGGAGTACATCAGATTCCCATGACAGGACCATGGGGATTTGGAAAACACAGGCATCCAGAATCACGTGTACTGAGCCAAAAGTATGTAAAGATGTGGTTCAATTTTATAAAACGTGTCATACTTGATCTCATCCTTAGAAATCTGTCAGTTACAGATGCATTTGCCCATGACAGTATCAATAAGAGTGACCACCACATAATCCTTGCAAAGATCAACTCCTGCATTCACATTGAGAATAATTTCTATTATTTTGTGTGGCACTATCACCGTGCTAACTGGGACAGACTTACAACCGATCTCTCAACTCATGACTGGGCATCCATGAGGCACTGTGGGCCATCAACAGCAGCAGACTTCTGCTCCAGCACTATCTGAAACTTCATGGCCCAGTGTCTCCCCCACTCAACCATTACCATCTAAGCAGGGGAGCAACCCTGGTTCAATGGAGAATTGAGGAGGGCATGCTTGGAGCAGCACCAGCCATACATCAAGATGAGGTGTCAACCTGGTGAAGCCACCAAGCAGGACTCCTTGTATGCCAAACAGCATAAGCAGAAAGTGATAGACAGAATGAAACAATCCCACAACCAATGGATCAGGTCTAAGCTTTGCAGTCCTGTCACATCCAGTCGTGAGTGGACCTCACTGGAGGAGGAGTCTCCACAAATATCCCCATCCTCAATGATGGAAGAGCCCAGCACAACAGTGCAAAAGATAAGACTGAATCTTTCGCAGTAATCTTCAACCAGAAGTGCCGAGTGGATATCCATCTTGGCCTCCTCCAGTGGTGCCCAGCATTACAGATACCAGTCTTCAAGGTGGTAAAAACAATGACTGCAGATGCTGGAAACAAGATTCTGGATTAGTGGTGCTGGAAGAGCACGGCAGTTCAGGCAGCATCCGAGGAGCAGTAAAAGCCCTTCATCAGGAATATAGACAGAGAGCCTGAAGCGTGGAGAGATAGGCTAGAGGAGGGTGGGGGTGGGGAGAAAGGAGCATAGAGTACAATAGATGAGTGGGGGAGGGGATATATCATTTATTGTATCCGTTGCTCCCGATGCGGTCTCTTCTGCATTGGGGAGACTGGACGCCTCCTAGCAGAGTGCTTTAGGGAACATCTCCGGGATACTGGCAGCAATCAACCTCACCGCCCTGTGGCCCAACATTTCAACTCTCCCTCCCAATCTGCCGAGGACATGGAGGTCCTGGGCCTCCTTCACCGCTGCTCCCTCACCACCAGATGCCTGGAGGAAGAATGCCTCATCTTCTGCTTCAGAACACTTCAACCCCAGGGTATCAATGTGGACTTCAACAGTTTCCTCATTTCCCCTTCCCCCACCTCACCCCAGTTCCAAACTTTCAGCTCACCACTGTCCCCGTGACTTGTCCTGACTTGTCCTACCTGCCTATCTTCTTTTCCACCGATCCACTCCACCCTCCCCCCACCCCCGACCTATCACCTTCATCCCCTCCCCCACTCATCTATTGTACTCTATGCTACTTTCTCCCCCCCCCCCCCCCCCGCAGCTAACTTATCTCTCCACGCTTCAGGCTCTCTGCCTTTATTCCTGATGAAGGGCTTTTGCCCGAAATGTCAATTTTACTGCTCCTCAGATGCTGCCTGAACTGCTGTGCTCTTCCAGCACCACTAATCCAGATACCAGTCTTCAGCCAATTCGATTCACTCCACATGATGTCAAGAAATGGTTGGAGGCCCGAACAAAACTGGCATCAATGGGTATTGGGGGCAAACTCTCTGGTGGTTAGCATCAGACCTGACACATAGGAAGATGATCATGGTTGTTAGAGGTCAGTCATGTCAGCTCCAGGTCATCTCTGGAGGAGCTCCTCAGGGTCGTGTCCTTCAGTTGCTTCATCAATGACCTTCCCTCTATAAAGTCAGAAATGGAAATGTTCACTGATGATTGCACAATGTTCAGCACCATTTTCGACTCCTCAGATATTGAAACAGTCCGTGTCCAAATGCAATAAGATCTGGACAATATCCAGGCTTGGGCTGACAAGTGGCAAGTAACATTCATGTCACACAAGTGCCAATCTATGACCATCACCAATAAGAGACAATCTAACCACTGCCCCTTGACATTCAGTGGTGTGACCATCACTGAATCTCCTACTATCAACATCCTGGGAGTTACCATTGATCAGAAACTCAGCTGGACTCACCAAATAAAAACTGTGGTTATAAAAGCAGATCAGAGGCTAAGAATACTGCGGCAAGTACCTCACCTCCTGACTCCTGAAAGCCTGTCCACAATCTACAAGGCACAAGTTGGGAGTGTGATGGAGTACTCTCCACTTGCCTGGATGTGTGCAGCCCCCAGTATCACCCAAGAAGCTTAACACCATTCAGGACAAAGCAGCCCACTTGATTGGCACTGCATCCACATGCAACCATGCCGTCTGCCACCAACGCTCAGTAGCAGCAGTGTGTAGCATCTACAAGATGCACTACAGAAATTTGCCAAAGGTCCTCAGACAGCACCTTCAAGACACACGACTAGTTCCATCTAGAAAGACAAAGGCAGCCGATATATTTTCAAGTTCCAAGCACCACTTTCAAGTTCCCCTCCAAACCACTCACTATCTTGACTTGGAATATATTGTTTTCCTTCACTGTTGCTGGCTCCAAATCCTGGAATTCCCTCCATAATGGCATTGATGGTCAGCCTACAGCAGGTGGACTGCAGCAGTTCAAAAAGGCAGCTTCCCACACCTTCTCAAGGAGCAACTAGGACTGAGCAATAATGCTGACCATCCAGCGCTGAAAACACATTCCACAAAATGAATAAATAAAAATAACTTGTCGAGTTGCAGGTAAACACGTGATGAAAGCAGGATCCTTAATTCCTCTCCTAGTGTTTGAGAAACCATTCAGTTGTGTACAGGTGTGTCAAACAGTGAGGGAGCAGAGAGGGATGAGAAAAACTGTGAGAGCCAAAGAGAATTGGACAATTCCCAAAGTGAACTTTCTCCTGTGAGGTGAACAAACTCAAAGGCATTACAGAATTCAGACACTGTATTTTTGTATCTGGAGAAAGATTAATAGAGGGACAGAGGGAGATTGCTCAGAGAATACAAAGAAGTTTGTATGAGGAGTGGTTGAGGCCTGTACTCGGTCTGTACTCGATGGAGTTTAGAAGGATGAGGGAGAACCTCAGTGAAACATACAGTATACTGAGAGGCCTGGATAGAGGAGACATGGAGAAGATGTTTCCACTTGGTAGAGAGGCTAGGACCTGAGGGCACAGCCTCAGAAGGGGCCATCCTTTGGAAGTGAGATGAGGAGGAGATTCTTCATCCAGAGAGTGGTTAATCTGTGGATTAATCATCGCAGCATAATGCTGTGGAGGCCAGGTCCTTGAGTGTATTTAAGACAGAGATAGATATGTTCTTGATTAGTAAGGGGATCAAAGGTAACGGAGAGAAGGCAGGAGAATGGGATTGACAAACAAATCAACTGTGATGGAATTGCAGAGCAGACTTGATGGGCTGAATGGCCACATTCTGCACTGATATATGGTCTTTAAAAGATACACTTAGATGTTCCACATTAATCAAACATGACGTGGATGTAAGTAATTCAGACCCAATAAAACAAAACCCATTTTGGTTAAACCCAGAGAAACAAGCCAAAGTAACAAAGGAAGCTCAATATTTGTTGGAGTATTAATTGATTGAACTGTCAGAGTAATTGGAGTTCTCCCGTGTAGGATTGAGCAAAATTCCCTATTATTTAAACCCCTGGATTTTTAAAAATCTTTTAAAAATAAAGAGGCAGCTGGGCTGAGCTCGGGGGAAACACAGAGGCACGGAGATGGCTGCCTGGAACCATTGTTCTGCCTGGAATTCCAGTTCACACCTCAACCCTTAAAGAGACACCAACCAGACCTCATTCTCCAGACTGAACCTCACTTTTACACCTCGGCCTACTAACACAGACATTTTGGAACCTGTACAGATACTGGACATTCAACACAATCAATATTTATTCACAGGGATATTGGGCATTCATCATCAATCAAGATACATTCACACACACTCTAACTGTCAGGAAGCCAACTGACCCCAAAGGGAACACCAGAAACACATTGGCCAACACAGATCTGAGGGGAGATAACGGGGCACACAGTCTGTATAACAGCCAGCCCTAATCTGAGGGTGAGCCTTTTCAACAACAAGTTTCTGCAGGAACAGCTTCAGCAAGCCCCAACAAGCAGCTTCAGAACCAAGAACCACAGAGACTGAACAGAGAAGCTGCATCCAGAAACCAAACCAAGAGCATCATCGCAACAAAGGACACCCGAGAGCAGGAACACCAACCAAACGTGATCTGAACAAGAGCTTCCAGAGATAGGCCTGTTCCGATCACATTCCCAGATACTTTCACCCCATCCCTACCCCCATTCCATTTATCTCTCAGCCCCCGGCCCACAGGTCTTATTCCTGATGAAGGGCTTATGCTCGAAACGTTGATTCTCCTGCTCCTTGGATGCTGCCTGACCTGCTGCGCTTTTCCAGCACAGCACTCTCAACCCTGATCTCCAGCATCTGCAGTCCTCACTTTCTCACAGACCTGTCCTGAGCCAAGAGAACTGACAGTGAGAACCTCACCAACAGGACACATTTTAAACCTGTATTTTCCTCGGTGCTGAGCTGAAAATCCTGAGACCCCAAAGTTTCCCTCTGAGCTCGAAGGGAGAGGATGGCGGCTGGTGACAGTGCATTGGGACCCCAAGGGTAGGGAGCCTGATTAAAGTTTGTGTGATTCAAACTGTTTTGCTTCTAATTGTAGAAAGTGACGACTGCAGATGCTGGAGATCAGAGTCGGAAAGTGAGGTGCTGGAAAAGCGCAGCAGGTCAGGCAGCATCCAGGGAGCAGGAGAACCGATGTTTTCGGCAGAAGCTCTTCATCAGGAATGTAGGGAAGGACAAACTTGCAGAACATTTCTGGGACGCATGCGCCAAACAACCCCACCACCCTGTGGCCGGACACTTCAAATCCCCCTCCAACTCTGCCAAGGACATGCAAGTCCTGGGCCTCCTCCACTGCCAACTCCAAGCCATTCGACGTCTGATTGGATTAGATTATATTCCCTACCGTATGGAAACAGGCCCTTCATCCCAATATGTCCATACTAACCTCCGCAGAGTAACCCACCCAGACTCATTCCCCTACCTTATATTTACCCCTGACTAATGCACATGACACTATGAGCAATTTAGTATCGCCAGTTCAGCTAACCTACACATTTTGATTAGATTAGGTTCCCTAGAAGTTAGAAACAGGCCCTTTGACCCAACCAGGCACCGACTCTCCGAAGAGTAACCCACCCAGACCCATTTCCCTCTGACTAATCTACCTAACACTGCGGGCAATTTAGAATGGCCTATTCACATGACCTGCACATTTTTGGACTGTGGGAGGAAACCGGAGCACCCGGAGGAAACCCGCACATGGGGAGAACATGCAACTTCCACACAGACAGTCGCCCAAGGCTGGAACCGAACCTGGGTTCCTAGTGCTGTGAGGCAGCAGTGCTAACCACTCAGCCACCATGTGTGGAGGACGAATGCCTCATTTTCCACCTTGGGACCCCCCAACCACACGGCATCAATGTTGTTTTCACTAGTTTTGTTATCTCCCCTCCCCCCACCCACCAACGAATATCCAATCCTCCAACTAGACACCACCCTCTTGAATTTTCCTATCTTTCCATCATCCATCCCACCTATCTGCTCCACCATCCCTTCTGAAGTATCACTACCACCTCCACCCCCACCTGCATCTACCTATCCCCTTCCCAGCTACTTTCCTCCATCCCCCGCCCTACCCTCCTATTTATCTCTCAGCCCCCTTCCACTCCCCCATCCTTCCTGAATCGTCGATTCTCCTGTCCCTCAGATGCTGCTGTGCTTTTTCAGTGCCACACGTTTCCACTCTAACTTCTATTAGTGTTTAACCAGTGTTTAATTTGTTAGTGCATTTAATTACTGTTCTCTGTATAATGGATACTGTTAATTTCACTGATTATTACATTTGCATTTGCTCCTGTATTATACTTACCTTTTGTGTTGAATAAACGCAGAAATTCTTTTGCCCTGAAACACCCATCTACTGCCTTCTTCATTTAACATTTTTAAATAAATTCAGTGGCAGAACCAGGGATCTGGGGTTGATTCAAAGCATTTAAAAATCAGCAAATTACTGATCATAAACTAGACAGGGTACCCTGATTGAACTGTAAGAGTAATTGGAGTTTTCTTGTAGTGTTGGTTCTGAAACCAAATGTTTCAATTAGATTTTGTGTAGACAGTTGGAAAGTGAATGGAGTCACTAAGATGGATTTGTACCCTATTCCCAGGACAGGAGATTGCATTGATAGGATAGTAGTGTGTCATTCTTATCCAAAATTGATTTGTTAAAAGTACCACTGACAACAAGAGCAAAGGAAATTTCTGCATTTGCTGCATTCTGGATCTTTGTATACAATGGAAAAGTCAAATACATTCTCAACATTTTGGGATGACAGGGTATAGACTGACAGCAGAACTGAAGAAAACTAGCTTTATTAGGGAAATGGTTTTGGAAAATTTATGGGATTAAATTCTGATAAATCCACAGGATCCAATAATCTACACCTCAGATTACTTCAGAAAATGCCCAAAACGTTTGGAAACATTGATGTTCAAGATTCTATACATTCTGGAATAATTCCCACTGACTGGAGAGTTGCTAATGTAACATCACTATTTAAAATGGGAGAGGGAGAGAAACTGGACATCTTAGACCAATCAGCCTGAAAATACTCAAGTCTATTATGAAAGATTTAATCACTGCGCACGTGAAAGACAGTGACAGGATTAGACAGGGTCAGCATGGTTTGTGGAAAGGGAAATCATGCTTAACAAATTGACTGGAATTGCTTGAGTATGCAAAGAGTGAATTTGACAAGAAGGAGGCAATTGACGTGGTATATTTGGAACTTTTACAAGGTTTTTAATAAGTCCCACAGAAGAGAGAATAAAAAATTAAGATTCCTGGGACTGGGGGCAGTGTACTGACATGGATAGAGAACTGGTTGGCAGGCAGGAAACAAAGAGTAAAAATAAACTGGAATTTTTCTGAAAGGGTACCACAGGCCTGGATCCAGCTATTCACAATATTTGTTCATGGTTTAGATGAGGGAACTTAAGAGTAATATCTCCAAGTTTGCAGATGAGACAAAGCTGGGTGGGAGGGGGAGCTGTGAGGAGGATGCAGAGATACCTCAGTGTGATTTGGAGATGTTGAGTGATGGCAGATGAAATACAATGAAGTTAAATGTGAGGTTACCCGGTTTAGTAGCAAAAAGTGGAAGGCAGATTATTATCTGAATGGTGATAGATTGGGAATGGGGAGGTGCAATAAAACCTGGGTGTCTGTGTATACCCGTCACTGAAAGTCAGTGTGCAGGTGCAGCAGGCAGTGAAGAAGGTAAATGATACGTTACCTTCATAGTGAGAGGATTTGAATACAGGATCAGGGATGTCTTGCTGTAATTGTATGGGGACGTAGTGAGACCACACCTGGAATATTCAAACCAAAAATGGTTCAGTGACAGGAGACAGAAGGTGGAGGCAAGAAGTTATTTGTGTGACTGGGCCCAGTGTGCAGTGGGATACCACAGGGACCAGTGCTGGGTCCCTTATTGTTCAGGATGTATTGAAACAATGAAGATGAGAATGTGAGAGGTGAGGGGTGGGGGTGAGTGGAAGGTGACTGAGTTTGTAGATGACACAAGGTTTGGCAGATGGTTGACAGTGAGGAAGAAGGTCTTAGGTTACAGGAGGATCTAACTGGATTGGTCAGATGGGCAGATCAGCGTCAGATGGAACTTACCCCTGATAAATGTGAGGTGATGAACTTTGGAAGATATAACAGATGAATAAGGTATTTATGAAGGTAGACAGAACACTTGCCTTTATCATTTCAGGTATAGATGAGAAGACCAGGGAAGATATGTTAGAGCTATACAGAACTTTGGTTAGGCCACAGCTGGAATACTGTGTGCAGTTCTGGTCACCACGCGATCGGAAGGATGGGATTGTGCTGGAGGGAATGCAGAGGGTATTCACCAGGATGTTGGTTGGGATGAAGCATTTCAGTGATGAAGAGAGGCCGGATAAGCTCGGATTGTTTTCTTTGAAGCAGAGAAGGTGGAAGGGGGACCTGATAGAGGTGTATAAGGGTATGAAGGGAATGGGCAAAATGAATAGAAAGCAGCTTTTCCCCTTACTTAGAGTTGGCACACATTCAATGTGAAAGACAGAAGGTTTAGAGGGGATTTGAAGAGCAGGTTTTCATTCAGAGGGTCGTGGGGGTCTGGTTTGCACTGCCTGGGATGGTAGGTGAGGTGGCAAATCTCTCAACCTTTAAAAACTACTTGGATGATCACTTGAAATTTCGTAACATTTAAAGCTATGGGCCATGTGTTGGAAATTGGGACTGGTGTAAGTTTAGTGTCGTTTGGCTGGTACACAGTTAATGGGCTGAAGGGCCTCTTCTGTACTGTGTAACTTTATGATTCTATTGCCTGCAGTTTTGTTCTCCTTATCTGTGGAAGGATGTTCTGGCTGTGGAGGGAGGGCAGCGAGGGTTTACCAGACTGATTCCTGGGATGACAGCACTTAGATCTGAGGAAAAATTGGATCGGTTAGGATTATATTCACTGGAGTTTAGAAGATTGAGGGGGGGTCACATTGAAAACTCAAAAATCCTAACAGGATAAGGCAGGATGTTCCTGATAACTGGGGAGTCCAGAACCAAAGATTACAATTTAAGGATACGGGAAAGGCCATGTAGGGCTGAGATGGAGAGAAATGTTTTCACTCAGTGAATGGGAAGCCTGTGGAAGTTTCTGTCACTGAAAGAAATTGAGGTCAAACCGCTGAATGCTTTCGAGAAAGGGCACGATATAGTTCTCAGGGTGGAAGGGTTCAAAGGTTACAGGGACAAAGTGGGAACAGGCGATTGTGTTGGATGATCAGTCATTGTCACATTGAATGGCGGAACAAGCTCCAAGGGCTACTCCTGCTCCTAGTTTCACTGTTTGAGAGACTATTCACCAACATGGAAACATATTGATTGAGAAAACACATTTGCCTTGGGTCAGGAATTAGTTTGGAGGCAGGAGACAGAGAGGAAGGATAATGTGTGTGCTCTCCAATGAGCAAGATGTGATTGGTGGTGTCCCCAGGGATCTGTGCTGGGACCTCAGTGTTTCACAATATCTCTCAATGATGTGCATAAAGGATTAGACAGCCATATATGCAAGATTGCTAACCACACTGAATGAGGCAGCTAGGAGGAGGTTACAGAGATAGGGAGGGTTGAAGGACAGGTAGGGTTTGAGAATAAGGATGAGAGTTTGTAAATCGAGATGTTGTTGGACTGGGAGCCAATGTCGGTTAGCGAGGATGATGGGGGATGGGGATGGGACTTGGTGCTAGTTTAGATACGCGCAGCAGAGTTTGGGATGAGCTGAAGTTTACAGAGGGCAGTGGCTGTGATGTGGGCCAGAACAACATTGGATTGATCATGTTTGGAGTCCCAAAGCAAAGAGATTTTCAGTGGGTGATCTTTGTGACATGGAGGATTTGGGGCTCAGATCAGCCTCAAAGATAAGGCCAAGATAGCAAGGAGTCTGATACTAAATAAAAGCTGAAAAAGCTGTGGTTGCTGTAAATGAGAAACAGAAACAGAAATTGCTGGAAAAGCTCAGCAGGTCTGGCATCATCTGTGGAGAGAAAGCAGAGTTAACATTTTGGGTCAAGTGAACCTTTTTTAGAACTGTTCCGTTTTTGTAAAGAGTCTGGTTGAGCAGCAGACAGTGCTCAGCGAGAGGAATGAAGTTTTTAGTGGGATCTGAAGAGGATGGCTTTGATCTTCCCAATGTGTTTCCCAGTGAGCCTGGCTCCTCAGTCCTGACTGCTCTTAGCTGCTGTGATTGTCACTGATTGGACACTTATTATTAGAGATTCTGACCACAGCAGAAAGCCCCGGTGTAAAAAATAACTGCAAAGACTGTCAGCTCGCAAAGTTGAAACTTCACCAAGAGAGGAAGTGAAAGAAGGAGCTCGGAGCAGCTGGACGTTTGTTACTGAGACGGGAGAAAACTGAACTGTCTGCACTCCCTGGATTCTGACAGTACATAAGGATATTAAAACTTGGAGCAGGAGTAGGCTATCTGGCCCCTCAAGCCCACTCCGCCATTCAATAAGATCATGGCTGATCTTTTCCTGGCCTCAGCTCCCCCTACCCGCCCCCTCGCCTTAATTCTTTTACTGTTCAAAAATATCCACCTTAGCTTCAAAAACATTTACTGAGGAAACCTCAACAACTCTGCTGGGCAGGGAATTCCATAGATTCACAACCCTCTGAGTGAAGAAGTTCCTTCCTAATCCAGTCCGAAATCTGCTCCCCCGAGCACAGGGGGAGGCCATTCAGCCCATCATGTCTGTGAGTGGTCCAATTAATCCCACTGCCCCTCTCTCTCCATAACGCAGCAAACCTTTCCTTTTCAGCTCAATCTCTAGTTGCCTGTTGTAAACCTGGGTCCACAGCAGAGACTTTTCCCTAACCTGGGCTCAAAATTGGCGTCTTATTCATTCATTGGGAGACAAACTGCCTGGGCTGGGAAATGGAGCTCAGGACCCTGAACATTCCCTCTCCCCTCCTGAAGGACACTTGATGCTGAGGGATAGTTCCATGGAGCGCTACAATATATACCCTACCATACACACTTCCCCATTCTGTGTGTAAAAGGCTGGAGCTTGCCAGCAGGATATTCAACTGCAGGAGCCATCATCAGTTTGATCAATTTTGACCACATTCACTTTCCAGAATGTTTCAACTCGTTACTTATATAAAATCTGTCCATCTCCTCCTACGTGTGAGGCAGGGAAGGGGCCACTCCATTTCAGACAATTTGGAATTTATGGAACACAGATGGAGTAAGCTGGGAAAGGACATCGGAATCATCGAGTTTGGAGGTGGGATGAGCAGGAATCAGGATTTCTGTGGTCAAGGGGATAATGTAGTGCAGAGGCAAACAATGTTGTAGAGTTTGAAATAAGAGACCTATGTGATGGAGAGGATGCGGGGTTTCAAGCTCCAATACTGGAGGATCCAGTGGGAAAGAAGCTCAGGCTTATTGCTGTTCATTGGACATTCCAGTGGGATGGAGGCCCATGTTTCCTGATCTCTGTTGGAGGTTCCAATTGAGTCCCATGGATTTGGAATGTTGGTATTTCTTGCAGCAATTGGAATCTTGGTATTTATTATAAAAGGATTGGATTACAGAAATAAAGAAATATTGTTACAATTCTGTGAGGCATTAGTGAGACCACATCTATTGTGTCCAATTGTGGTCTCCTTACTTGATGAAGGATATGGTGGCACTGGATGCAGTTCAGAGGATGTTCACCAGACTGATTCCCGGGATGAAAGGGCTGTCGTACAGGAATGGCTGAATAGCTTTGGCTGATACTCACTGGAATTCAGTTGCATGACGGGAGGTCTGAGTGAGCTATATAAGATGCTAAAGGGGATTGATAGGGCAGGCATGGAACCGATGTTCCCTCTTGTGGGCCAGTCTCGAACAATAGGTCAAAGATATAGAGTGAGAGGAGGTAGGTTCAAAACTGAGATGAGGAGAAACTACAGGTGGCACAGTGGTACAGTGGTGAGCACTGCTGCCTCACAGTGCCAGGGACCCAGGTTTGATTCACACTCAGGCAAATATATGGAGTTTGCACATTCTCCCCCTGTCTGCATGGGTTTCACTTGGGGGCTCCGGCTTCCTCCCATATTCTAAAGGTGTTAAACCGAGGAGGACTGGCCATGCTAAATTACCCATAGTGTCCAGGAATGTGTAGGATCAGTTCATTAGGCATGGCAAATGTATGGTTACAGGGAAAGGGTAGGGGGAATGGGTCTGGGTGGAATGCTCTTTCAAGGGTCGTTGTAGACTTGTTGGGCCGAATGGCCTGTTTCCATACTGTAGGGATTCTGTTCTATTGTAACTCCTTCTCTCAGAGTGTTGTGAATCTGTAGAAGTCACTGCCCCCAGAGTGCAGTGAAGGCAGAATCAATCAACAGATTTAAGAAAGAAATAGATATCTTTCTGATGAAAAGCAGGATAGAGGGCAATAGGGAGCAGTCTGGAAAGTGGAGATGAGGATAAGATCAGCCATTGTCATGTTAAACGGCAAATGGGGCTTGAAGGGCTGAATTACCTATTCCTGCTCCTCATTCCGAAGTTCCAATCTTGCTACGACAATGTGATCCATGTTAACTGGTCTCTACAGGAGGATCCAGTTGCAACAAGTCACATGTTTACTGGTCTCTGTTGGAGGGTCCAGTTTAAAACTGGTTCATATTTACTGGAGAGTTCAATGAAATGGAAGCCTTTCTTTCCTGGTTTCTATTGGAACGCCCAACAGGAATAAGGTCCATGTTTGCTCATCTCTTTTGGCGTGTTCAGTGGGAAGAAGGCCCATATTTACTCATCTCCATGAGAGAGTTCAGTGGCAAAGAGGCCCATGTTTAATGGTCTGTATTTGATGGACCAGTTGGAATGAATTCCATGTTTCCTGTTCGCTATTGGAGGGTCCCAATGGGTCATGGACACCATGGTAGGTGTGGGTCTCAGTTCCTTTCTGTTGTAATTGTGTGATGGTCCAGGCTTCATCCCAGAACATGACTGTGAAAGGGGAAGGAGAAGGGAAGGGATTGGACAATGTTGTGGATGGATCAGTGGGTCAGAGCCTGTCTTGTTCCTCCAGCTCACACTGATGGCCTGAGGATCTCCTCTCTCTGCTGGGCTTTCATGGAATGAGGTTTGTATCCAAACCAGTCCCCAGTGAGAATAGGCCAACAGCACAGAACTGCCTTTCATTTGACAAGAATCTGTCCATCTTCCTGAGACAGGCTGATGCCTCGTCAATGTGAGAAATGGGGCTTTACTCCAGGAAAAGACATGCTTCTGGGGTGAAGAGTTAACATCCATTAGTGAGGCAGAGCAGAGGGAGATTTACCCTGTATTTAAATGTTGCCAACTGGGACATTCTGAGAAAGAGAGAGGCAGGGAGTGTGTGTGTGTGTGTGTGTGAGAGAGAGAGAGAGAGAGAGAGACAGTCAGAGAGATAGATATAGAAGGACAGGGTGTGAAAGAGAGAAAGGGACAGAGAGAGTCTGAGGCAATGTAAAATGAGTAAAGGGAGAGAGAGAGCAAAATAGAGGGAGACAGAGATGGTAAGGTTGAAGAATAGAGAGAGAGAGAGATAGGGTATGAGACAGTGTGACTGAGAGAGGAATAGAAAGGAGAGAGAAAAAGATAGAGTGAGTGTGAGACTAGGGGTAAAGGGAATCGAGTGAGAGAGATAGACAGACAGACAGGTTCTGGTCACCGCATTATAAGAAGGATATAACTGTATTCAAGAGGGTGCAGAGCAGATTTCCCAGGATACTGGAGGGTCTGAGCTATGAGGAATGATTGGAAAGGCTGGGATTGTTTCTCTTGGAGCAGTGAAGGTTGAGAGGGAACCTGCTAAAGGGCTATAAGACTATGAGGGGCAGAGATAGAGTGGACAGGAAGGCAATGTTTCCAGAAGTAGAGGAATCAATACCCAGGGGCAGATTGAAGATAACACAGACATACAAAGATAGAAACAGGGAGCAGGAGTAGGGTTAGGGTTAGGGTTAGGGTTTTGCCCTGTCAGGCTGCTGTATCATTCAATATGATCATGGCTGATCCTCTCCCTCAATGCCAAGCTGGGATTAGTATTGTTAGATCATTGATGACCAGGATAGATTTGTTAAATGCTGTTCATGTCATTGAGCTTCTGATTGAGAGAGGGACAGAAAACACACAGAGAGAAAGAGAGAGAGAGAGAAAGGTTCACATTGTGAGATTGAGTGAGAGGGCAAGGCATTTAACTGCTACCCCAGGACTCAGTGTTCCAAAGTCCCGGAATAGCGCCTGCTATAGAGATCAATTAGAGAGTGACAGAAGGGAGGGACAGAGACAAAGAGAGAGTGAGAGAATGAAAGACTGAGGGTATGAGGAGAGAACAAGTGAGGAAACAGGTAGGTAGATAAGTGAAGGAGAGCAATGGATGATAAGAGAGAGAGAGAGAGAGAGATCAACCAACACAGAAGGAAAGGGAGATAAACAGAGTGTCAAACATACATGGAAAAAGGGAAAGATAGAAGTGGTTATATAATTGGGAGAGGACAAAGTCGGAAATGGAAATAGAAAAAGAGGGAGTAAGTCAATGAATGACAGGAACATATACAAGAGAAAGGGGAGAAAGAGAAAAAAGGGAAAAGAGATGGAGGAAGTTTGGAAAGATGAGCAAGAGAGAGAGAGAGAGAGAGATAAGAGGAAGTGTGGGGGGCTGACGTGGCTCTCTCTGCCTGATGCCATTTACATACTGAGGAACACCCAGTCAGACTCTCACAGGCTGCAGCTTTATAAAGCAGAGCCCAGTTGTATTTCTTTAGTTCCATTGCTCCCTTTAAGCAGCAAGATATAAGTCAGTCAGTTTTACTCACCGTGTGGAGGAGCTCTGTCCATTTGCAGCCTGTGGTCCCATTCCTGCAACAT
This sequence comes from Chiloscyllium plagiosum, assembly GCF_037043375.1. NCBI lineage: Eukaryota > Metazoa > Chordata > Chondrichthyes > Orectolobiformes > Hemiscylliidae > Chiloscyllium > Chiloscyllium plagiosum. The sequence goes on along the minus strand of NW_028270193.1, from coordinate 354,667 downwards.
GGAGTGAAATCAGTGAGTAGCCTCCTGCCAGTCTCAGTGTGACAGACACGGGCAGAGTTTGATGTGAACTCTGGCTCCCTGTCCCAGTCTCTGCTCTCACTGATGTCAGCAGCAGCAGCAGCGGCAGCACAGTGAGACACCGAGCTCCCACCTCCCCCAGCTTTAACTCTGCTCAATCACACAATCACAGAGTTGTTACAGTGCACACGGAGGCCGTTCCACCCATCCTGTCTGGACCGGTTCTCCGAATGGGCAATTCACTGAGTGTCATTCTCCTGCCTTCTCCCTGTCACCCTGCACATTGTTCCTTTTCAGATAACAGTCTCATTCCTTTCAGAATGTTTCAATTGAAGCTGCCTCCACCACACTCTCAGGCAGTGCATTCCACACCTTAAACATTCACTGAAAATGTTTTTCTTCATCTCACTTTTGTTTCTTTTACCAATTACTTTCAATCTGTGGTCTCTCCTCTCAATCCTTTCTCAATTGGGAACATTTTCTCTCTGTTTACTCTGTCCAGACCCCTCCTGATGTTGAATTCCTCAAACACATCTCCTCTCAGCCTTCTCTTCTCCAAGGAAGATAGTCCAAATTTCTCTGTTGCATTTTCATAACAGGCATGACTCATCCTTGAAACTTACACGGTTTCTTTTTTAACATACCTGCAAAATATTCATATCCTTCATGAAATATTCACCTTATCTATTCCCTGTATTCCTATTTGTCTGCATGTGGCTAAAATTTCTGTCGACCTTTCCTATCCATGTTATAATCAGGTTCGCCTCTACGACTTCCTCTCACAGTTCATTCAATACACGCACTGCCCTCTATGTGAAAGAGATGCACCTCAGGTCCTTTTTGAATCTTTCCCCTCTCACCTTAAACCTCTGCCCTCTAGTTTTGGACTCCCCTTCCCTTGGGAAAAGACCTTGACTAGTCACCTTATCTATGCCCATTATGATTTTATAAACCTTTAAAATGTCACCCCGTAGCTTCTGACCTTCCAAGAAAATAGCACAGGCCTAACCAGCCTCTCCTTATACTCAAACCCTCCAGTCTCGGTGACATCCTTGTCATCCTTTTTACACCCTCTCCAGTTTAATGACATCCTTTCAATAGCAGCGTCACCAGGAATGTGGCCTGACCAACTCCTATACCCAATTCTCTGACTGGCAAGTGTAACCAAATGCTTTCCTCACCACCCTGCCTACATGTGACTCCAGTTTCAAGGCACTATACGCCTCCATCCCTTGATCTCCCTCTTTGACAACACTCCCCATTGCCCCATAATTAACTGTATATACCCTGGCCTGGTTTTTGTACCAAAATGCAACACCTCCCTATTATCTCAATATGGAATGTAAATGTACTCTCAAATAGCCTTCATCACTGCCCACTATGCCACCAATTTTGGTGTCATCTGCAAACTCACAAACCATGCCCCCTATAGTCTCATTCAATTTGTTTCCATAAATGACAAACAATGAAGAACCCCGAACCAATCCTTTTGCCACATCGCGGTCACAGGCTTCCAGTCTGAACAATAACCTTCTTCCACCACACTGTCTCCAACCATCAAACCAGTTTTTTACCAATTGGCTTGCTCTCCCTGGATTCCATTTGATCTCACCTTACTAACCAGTTGTCCATGTAGGAACCTGTCATAGGCCTTGCTAAAGTCCATGTAGACAATGTCTACCACTCTGCCTTCAGTTATCAACTTGGTCATGTCTTCAAAAAACTCAATCAAATTTGTGACACAATTTCCCACTTACAAAGCCATGTGGATGATCCCTAATCAATCCTTGTCTTTTCAAATGTGTGTAGATCCTATCTTTCAAAATCCCTTCAATAACTTACTCACCACTGGTATCAGACTCACCTTGCACATCTTATTAACTAACAGCACAACATCATTCAAGCTCCAGTCTTCCAGCACATCACCCGTGGCTGTTGATGATACAAACATTTCACCAAGGGGCGTCGCTGTCTCTTCCCAAGTTTCCCAGAAAGTGCTGGGATAGACTTGATCCGGTTCTGGGGATTTATCTACTTTAATGAGTTTTAAGAACAGATTACAGCACCTCTTCTTCTGTAATGAGGACTCTTCTCAAGACATCAACAGTTATTTCCCAAATTTCTTCACTTCCATGTCTTTCTCAACTGGAAATACTGCAGTAAAATATTAGATTTGTGAGTCATCCATATTATGTTTGAAAAAGAAATGGAAATTTCTAAGTGTGAGACATTTGGAGGTGATACACGGGATACGATCCATGGTCCTGACTTTACTCTGAATTGTCCTTTGTCCTTTTCCACTGTCTCCCTAAACCATGTGATACAATGATCACTCTTCTCTAAATGTCCTCTCACTGAGACTTGATCTACTTGAGCCTCCTCATTCCCAAGATCCAGGTCTAGCAGAGCCTCCATTCCCATTGGACTGGAAACATACGGCTGGAGAAAAATCACCTGAGGAGAAAGTGAGGTCTGCAGATGCTGGAGATCAAAGTTGAAACTTTATTGCTGGAACAGCACAGCAGGTCAGGCAGCATCCAGGGAACAGGAGATTCGACGTTTCGGGCACAGGCCCTTCTTGTCATTCCTGAAGAAGGGCCTGTGCCCGAAACGTCGAATCTCCTGTTCCCTGGATGCTGCCTGACCTGCTGTGCTGTTCCAGCAATAAAGTTTCAACGAAAAATCACCTGAGCACAACTCACAACTCTGGCCCTCTTTGCCCTTCACACTGCTCCTAGCCCGCTCTATATTCTGATAATTAAAGTCCCCCTAATGTTTGCACTTCACTGTAAACTCCTTCCAGGTTTGTTCCTCTCCATCCTTCCCATTAGTTGGTGACCTACAGACTGCACTGAAAAAACTGATTGCACCTTTTTGTTCCTTATCTTGAACCAAATCGACTCTGTCCTTGACCCCTCTGGGACATCCTTTCTTGAGCTCTGCACCGATCTCCTTAACCAATCCCACACCTCTCACTCTTTCCCCCCTTTCCTATCTTTCCTGAATGCTTTGTATCCAGGAATATTGAACACCCAGTCCTGTCCTCATTTCAACCTCATCTGTTACAGCAACAACATCAGATTTCCGCTTAGCAATCTGTGTCTGTAACTCCCCAATCTTATTTGTTTCTGTAAATGATGAACAATGATGAACCCAGAACCAATCCTTTTGCCACATCGCGGTCACAGGCTTCCTGTCTGAATAATAACATTCTACCACCACTCTCTGTCTCCAACCATCAAATCAATTTTGTACCAATTGGCTGGCTCTCCCTGGATCCCATTCGATCTAACCTTACTAACCAGTTGTCCATGTATGCAGTCCCATACAGTCAACCAGATTTAGAATTTATTACTCTCTCTCCCTCACTCTGACCTTGCCCAAGAAGTTACTATTCCTCATTCTCGTGTATCTATCTCCCAGGATTCTGTCTTTCTTGGTGTTCCTCCCTGATATTACCTCCTGGTTCCCTCAGACCTGCCAAATTGGTTTAATCCCTCTCCAACAGCACAAGCAAGTCACACCACAAGAAGCTCAATTCCTGCTCTGTTCAGGAGCAACCCATCAAGTCTATAGAGGTCGCATCTCCCCTGGAATCATTCCCAATGTCCAATATCTCAAACCCTCCCTCCTGGACCATTTTTTCAGCCTCACATTCACCTGTCTTATCCTCTTATTCCTATTCTCACTTGCATTGGTCGCTGGGAGTAATCTAGAGATTCCCTACTTTTGAGCTCATGCTGCTAATTTCCTCCCGAGCTCTCTAAATTCTGACTGCAGGACTACATCCCTTTCCTCCCTCTGTCACTGGGACCGATGTGGACCATGACTGTTGCCTGTTCCCCCTCTCCCCTCAGGGTGCTCTACAGCAGCTCAGTGACATCCTTGACCCTGGTACCAGGGAAACAACACACCATCCTGGATTCCCATCTGCAGCTGCACAAACATCTATCGATTATCCTCACTCTCGAATCTCTTCTCACTATCACTCTTCCAGTCTTCCTTGTGCCCCCCCCCCCTGTACAGCTGAGCCCCCCACCACCACCGTGGTGCCATAGACTTGACTCCGGCTACATTCCCCAGATGAACAATCATTCTCATCAGGATTCTGAACTGAATCCCGATTGGAGAGAGGGATGCACTCAGGGGATTCCTGTACTAGCTGCCTGATCCTTTTGGACTGTCTGCTGCTCCTCCATTCCCTCTCTCCCTGCATACTCTGAAGCTGCAGAGTGACCACATCTAGAAACGTGCTCTCCACGGAGCTCTCAGCCTCACGGACCCTCCGCACTGACACCAGCTGCTGCTCAAGCTCCAAAACCCAGAGCTCCAACTGCTGTCACTGACCACACTTCCTGTACTCATGGTATTCCAGGAGCTGGGAAGCATTCTGAAGTTCCCACATGGAACAAGATGAACCTCTCTCCATTCCCCTATTACCTCTTGGCAAAGTTCTGATGACAAACAGTTCCAGCAGGGCTCACAATCCAGTGCTTTCAGTGTTCTTGAGTTTTGCTGAGTCTTTTCAAAAATATCAGAATTAGGCCATTCACCCCATCAAGTCTGCTGTGCCATTTGGTCATGGCTGATTTGTTTCTCAAGACCATTGTCTTGCCTTCTTCCCATTATGTTTGATCGCCTTGCCAGTCAAGAACCTATCAATGTCTGTCCTAAATACACTCAATGACTTCACCACCACAGTAATGGGTTATCCTTTAACTCTGCGGCTATGCCCTCTGGCCCAATTTTCTCTTCCTTGTGGAAACATCTTCTCCACGTCCACTCTATCCAGGCCTCTCAGTATTCTGTTAGTTTCAATGTGATCTCCCCATGTCCTTCTGAACTCCATCAAGTCCACAGCCAGAGTCCTCAACCGCTCCTCATCAGACCAGGCTGTCACTCCCAAGGTCATTCTTATAAACCTCCTCTGGACCTCCCCCAATACAAACACATCCCTCCTTAGATACAGGTCCCAAAACTGTTCACAATATTCCAAATGCAGTCTGACCAGAGTCTCATACTGCCTCAGCAGGACATACCTGCTCTTATATTCTAACTCAGTTGAAATGAATGATAACATTGCATTTGTCTTCCTAATTGCTAACTGAACCAAATGTTCACCTTCAGAGTGACCTGAAAGAGGATTTCCTTTGTACTTGAGAATTCTGAATTTCCCCATTTAGAAAACAGTTTGAGCTTCTATTCTTCCAACCAAAGTGCATAACCTCACACTTTCCCATATTGTATTACATCAGCCACTTCTTTGCCCACTCTCTGAGCCTTTCCAAGTCCTTCTGCTTCCTCAACTCTGCCTGTCCCTCCCCTCATCTTTGTGTCATCAGCAAATTTACTAACAATGCCCTCAGTCCCTTTTCCCAGATCGTTAATATATAATTAATTGTGACATGAATAGCTGAGGTCCCAACACTGCCCCCTGCTGAACTGCACAAGGCACCAGCTGCCATCCTGCAAAAGACCCATTTATTCCCACTCTCTATCCATGCCAGTACCGGGCCCCAAACCCCATGGGCTTTTATGTTATTTAGCAGCCTCCTGTGTAGCAACTTGTCAAAGGCCTTCTCGAAATCCAAATAGATCATGTCCATTGGCTCTCCTTTGTCTCACTTGCTCATTAATTCCTATTACTACATCGAATTCCAGCTTCTCTCTCTCGAACTGCAGGGTGAATTCTAACACATTATGGTCACTGCCCCCTCAGGGTTCATTCACCTTCAGCTCCCCAATCAGGGCTGTCTCATTACACATCACCGAATCCGGAATTACCTGTTTCCTAGGGGCTCTACCACAAACTGTTCCAAAAAAGCCTCTCATAGACATTCCATGAATTCCTTTCCTTGAGATCCATTCCCAACCTGACTTTCCCAGTCCACCTGCATATTGCAGTCCCCATGACTATTGTAATAATCCCTTTCTTACATGCCTTTTCTATCTCCTGATTTATTTCCTGACCCATATCCCGATTACTGCGAGGAGGTTTGTACATAACTCCCATCAGGATCTTTGTTCCTTTGTGGTTTCTTAAGTTGACTCACACAGATTCTATGCATTCTAACATTATACATCCTCTTGCTGTCGATGTAATTTCAATTCTAACTGACAGAGTAAACCTGCTCCCCAACACCCCAACCTGCCCATCTACCGATCATTAGAAACGTAGAAACATAGAAAATTGCTGCAGGACTAGGCCATTTAGCCCTGAGAGCCTGCATCACCGTTCAATATGATCATGACTGATTATGCAATCTCAGTATCCCATTCCCACTCTCCCCCATTTCCCTTGATCCTTTTAGCTGCAAGTGTCACATCCCTCTTGACACATGTCTAACAAACTGGCCCCATGAGCTTTCTGTGGTAGAGAATTCCACAGGTTCACAACATCTGAATAACCTAGCCCGTGTTTGTGATCTTTGACCCCGAGTTTTGGATTTCTCTAATATCGGGAACATTCTTCCAGCATCGAGCCTGTCAAATCCCATCAGGATTTTACATGTTTCTCTGAGATTCCCCTCATTCTTCTAAATCCCAGAGAGTACAAGCCCAGTCGATCATATGTCAGTCCTGCTGTCTCAGGAATCAGTCTCATGGACCTTCGCTGGACTCCCTCAATAGCAAGAATGTCCTTCCTCAGACTAGGAGACCAAAACTGCACACAATACTCAAGGTGAGGCCTCACCAAGGCCCTGTTTAATTCTGCAAGACATCCTTAATCCAATACACAAATCCTCTCACTGTGAAGGCCAACATACCATTAGCTTTCTTCATTGCCTGCTGCACCTGCATGCCCCCTTTCAGTGACTGTTCCACCATGACACCCAGCTCTCATTGCACCTCACCTTTTCCTAAACTTCCACCATTCATTAATAATCTGACTTCCTGTTTACCACCAAAGTGGATAATCTCACATTTACCCACATTATATTGCATTTGCCAAGCATTTGTCCACTTAGCCAGCCTGTCCAAGTAACCCTGCAGCCTCTTAGTATCCTCCTCACACCACACACTTTCACCCGGCTTCGTGTCATCTGCAAGTTTGCAGGGATTGCATTCAATTCCTTTGTCCATATCATTTATCAATATTGTGAACAGCTGGGGTCCCAGCACTGAACCCTGCGGTACTCCACTCATCACTGCCTGCGACTCTGAGAAGGACCCATTTATTCCAACTCTCTGCTTTCTATCTGCCAACAGGTTCTCTCTCCATGTCAATACATTACCTCCAATACCATGAGGTTTAATGTAACTCACTAATCTCTTGTATGGGACCTTGTCAAAAGCCTTTTGAAATTCCAGATACACAATATCCACTGAGTTCTGAGGGAGGGTCACTCAATCCGAAACTCTAACTTCGATTGTTCTCTACAGATACTGCCAGATCTGCCAAAATTTTTCATCAACTTTTGTTTTTGTTGTCCACTGATTCAACCTTGTCCACTCGCAACTGAACTCATCCTCAAAACCTTCCAGAAGATGTGTCAGGCCTGATTTTCCTTTCGTAAATCCATGCTGACTTGGACCGATCTTGTCACTGCTTTCCAAATGCTCGGTTATTGTATCGTTAACAACTGACTCTGGTGTTTTCCTCATGTATAATTCCTCATTTTCACTCTCCCTCCTTTTATTAAAAAGTGGGATTATATTGGATACTGTCTAGTCCATTGGAACTCTGTCAGAGTCGACAGAATGCCAGAAAATGATCACCAATGTGCCCACTATTTCTACACCCACTTTCTTAAGGACTCTGAGTTGCAGAGCATCAGGCCCTGGGGACATATTAAGTTTTGATAGCATCAGCTTCTCCAAGACCATTTCCTGACTAACAAGGATTACCTTCAGTTCCTCCTTCACACTTGACACTCTATCCCCCTGCATTTCCTTTCAATAGGATGTGCATCCCTGGATATTTAGTTCCCAGTCCTGATCCCCTTGCAGCCACGTCCCTGCGCTACAGGCTCATTTACCTTGTTTCATATACTTAATGCATCGAAGTACAACACCCTCAGTTGTTCATTGACTGTCTCCTTCTCATAGTTATCTCCTTTAGAAATCACAGAATCCCTACAGTGTGGAGGCAGGCCATTCAGCTCATACTGACCTGCAAATAGCATCCCACCCACCCTACAATTCCCATGGATAATCCTCCTAACCTACACTTCTTTGTGACAATGGGAGGAAACCCAAGTAGACACGGGAGAATGTGTAAACTCCACACAGTCAGTCAGTTGGAATTGAGTCTGTGTCTCCGGAGGTGTGAGACAGCAGTGCTAACCACTGATCGACCATTCCACCCTGAGGTGCCTCAAGTTCGATTCCAGATTCTTTCCCTACTCCCTATCCTATTACTTGGTCTGGATGCTTTAATAAAGTGTCCTGAGTCCCTACCTTCTTTAATTAGTTTAAATTCCTCAGAAGCTTTATTTACATTGGTTTGTGTGGTACCACCTTGTCTACATTATTCCGAATGGGTCATGCATTAAGAGACAAAGCCTTTAAGTTTGTTCTATATTGAGCTTCCTTGCACTTTTAAGTTCCCTCAGTACAATATGACATTCACAATACTCTGTCCCTTTCCTTTTATTTTCTGGTAACAATCAATCCCATCACTAACCAGTATTCCTACCTTCTCCCTTAACTTTCATTTTCTCATTTTCCATCCAACTGTTCCAGTTACTTTTTCTTTGAATCGTACTCAAGCTGATATTTATCCCTGAACAAACATCTCTCAACATGTTCCTTGGCTCATTGTTACTTGTGGGATCTTGCTGTGTACAATCTGGCTTGCACATTTCCTTCATTACAACAGTGACCACATTTCAAACAAGTCTGTCTGCAAATGTCTTTGGGACAGTACGAATCTTTCTTTTCTTTGGATGAACTGGGAGTCTTTCAGATGTGAAAGATGCCATTCCAATATTGCACAGTCCTCCTCCTCAACTACAGTTTCTGCTTTGTCCCTCTCTTTTGTGAAAACAGACTGGAAGTTTTCATAAGGAACCATTGCTCCATCTCCCACCACCGCACACAAGTTCCCTTCCTGCTCTCGAATGGGCCTCATAAATTCCTTCATTCTCTTGTTGTTTCTGTGATTATAAACATCACTGGGATTTCCCTGACTTCATTTGGTCATATTTCATCCTGTCAGCTCTGTGCTTTCCTCAGGTCCTGGTTAATTTCCCCCCTGCATTTTGTCTTTCAGCCACTTTTACCCAATCCCTGCCCAGTTTAGTAAAATGGTTTTGTTCCCAAATGAAAACTTTTCCACTTGCTCCATGATTCTCCATTTCCATCCCTACTCTCAATCTCACTGAGTTCTGATCACTGTCACTCAAATGCTCCCCCATTGAGAGCTCTTCCAGCTGCCCACATTCATTCCCAAAAGAATGATCCAAAACTGTCCCTTCTTTTTCACCATCACCCTCTCAGGGGCAATTAGGGATGGGCAATAAATGCTCGCCCTGCCAGTGACACTCACATCCCAAGAGCAATTTTAAAAGGCCCTGTCCTTTTATGGGGTCTGTTAGGTATTGAATACAAATGTTCAAATGGATTGTTTTGCCAGTGAATGTTCAGAGTTGAAATCCCTTTGAATGGCAGGGATTAAAATTGTTTGTCTTGTCTTTCAGGCCGTGAAAACTCTCAGCCCAAGCTGACCCTGCTGCCCCCCTCCCCGGAGCAGTTCAATGCCAAGGGCACTGCCACCCTGGTGTGCCTTGCCAATCACTTCTATCCCGATGAGCTGGAGGTGCAGTGGAAGAAGGACGGTGCAGTCATTTCGGACGGGGTTCAGACCAGCAACTACCTGCGAGCTTCAGACAGCACCTACAGTGTCAGCAGCCTGCTGACCCTCTCTGGGTCTGACTGGGAGTCCAACGCTCGCTTCTCCTGTGCCCTCACCCACGTGACCCTCCCCTCTCCCCTCAGCAAGAGCATCAGGAGATCAGAATGTGTGTAGAGTGTTTGAGACAGTCCACAGAGGAGACACAACTTTAAATAGAACAGGGCTGAGCTGGCAGGTCAAAGGTCATTGTCAGCACTGAATTTCAACTCTCATCCTTCTTGGGATTGGCTCAGAGACACTTCTGAGGTTCAAGGGTTAAGGCAGGTCATTGGGATCATCAAAAACAAGCTTTATTCTGTATCAAACTCCATGCCCCCTGTTCTAGGAGTGTTTGATTGAACAGTGAAGACTCGTGATGCCAAGTAAAACCTCTCGAAGATGCTGAAAACTGTCAGCTGTACAAAAACAATGTGACTCTCAGACGTCTCTGCTTCAGTAAACCAGATCTCCTTCCTGCTCAGCCATCAGTTCCAATTTAAGCTTCTCTCACTGTTTAAAGGGACAGGATTCTTATGTCATTGAGAAAATCTCCACAAGTGTTTTCCTCAAGCTCCATTGTGGCTGTGAATTTGTGCGGCTTCCTCTGTCTGGGCTGTTAATTGAAGTCTGTTTTCTGTCAATGTCAATCTGGAAAAAGGAATAAAGATGATGAAGATTCAGTCTCTGTCTCGAGTGTGCTTTGGTAATGGCCAGAGTTGAAACCTCAGGGAAAGGTATGTGAAGTGTTAACCTCCACCTTCAAGGTCTGGAACAAGAGGGGGGAATTGAGGGGGTAATGAGGTCCCTGGAGCAGGAGGGCAATTCTACAACTGTGTCCAGAAGGGGTACTTTCAGAAGGAATGCAGGGTCCTAAGGAATTCTTTCCCAATAAATGGAGAAAAGAAGGAAGGCAGGAAGGGACACTGGGGAACACAATAATCTGATGGAAATTCCCTCACCCATCCCTTAGGCACAGCAAGATCCCAGGCCAAGAAATTCAACTCAGCTGTTTGTGAGCCAGTGCCATTGGGAACCCTGTATTGATGAATATGACCAGCAGGCTCTTGTTACTCAGAATAACAATTCTACAAGGTTTGAGAAATAAATATTCCATAAATTAGACCTGGGTTTTCTTTCCTCTTCAAATGGGACGGAATTGCCCCGTGTGTCCATAGGGTCAGATTGAGAATGTTCAGTCCAGGGGCATCTGGGAGTCACGGCTGGGGAGGACCATCAATGATAAATCTTCTGCTGTCATATTCTGTCGCCCCTGGGCCATCTCAGTGAGGATCATCCAGGGCTCAGGGTGGATTCCAGAGCAGCTCATTGTCCTGCCTGTTGTGTTCCTCAGTCCACATGTGGCTCCGGCAATCTCACTCCATGGCTCTAGTATCAGTGGGAACCATGGGGCTGAAATCTTATCCAAACAGACCCTCACACAGCAGGGAGGCTGCTGGTAGCTCAGAAACCCGTTGGATTCAGTCCCAGATTCCACTGTGGCTCTTTCATTCAAACACAGCATTAGCACACTGACACCACATTCAGAGGGCAATCCTGAGATGGGGCAAGTTTGGTTCTTGATTCCAATGTGAGGAAATGGGGGCTGGGTGTGAAATGTCTAGTCTGAAACTGATACTTTATAATGAAGAATAGAAACTGTTGTTAGAATAAAGTCAGGTGTTGATGGGAGTGAGGAATATCTCAGTGATCTGTCTCCAGAATCCACAGATGGTACACATCCTTCTGTCAGACCCTGAAGGCTGAAATCAGCTCCTCGACATCATATATTTCTCTATCTTTCCCAGAAAAGGTGAAGTATTCTCTGCCTCTCTGGGACAGGACATTTTAAAAAGGGCTGTGGGAAGGGAACTGTTGACTCTGAATGACAAAGCCAATGGAAGGATGTGGAGCTGGCTCTGTGAAATGTTAGGGCACAGAGGATGACACCAGAAGCAATTCAATGTTGTCGCTCTCTCCTTTGAAATTGCTAAACTGGTAACAATTACTTTTTGCTCACAATTTGCCCCCTTGTATTCGATCCACGTGCCTTTCTTGCTTTGCTTCTTTTGACTTTAGTCTGTGGGTAGTTCCATCAAAACCCAATCTCCTCACACTCATCCTGGCCCCTGAAGAGATTGGAGACAAATAAAAAACTGCAAATGCTGGAATCCAAGGTTGACAAACAGGAGGCTGGGAAAACACAGCAAGCCCAGACAGCATCAGGAGGAAGAGAAGTCGACGTTTTGGGTATAACCTTTCTTCAGGAAGTGGGGCGGGTGGGTGTTGGGGGAGCTGCAGAAAAAGGGAGTGGTGGGGGCAGGGTGGTTAGGTGGGGATAGGTGGAGACACGTAGAGGATAGGATCTGGTTGGTTGAGGGGATGGATGATTCCGGATTCATCTGTCCCATCGATCAATCAGGTCAAACTCTCTATCTTTCTCAACCTATCCCCACCTCACCACCTTGCTCCAACCCACCCCTTTATCTGCAACTCCCCTCACACCTATCCCCCCTTCCTGAAGAAGGGTTACACCTGAAATGTCGACCCCTGAAGAGATTAGATGAGGTTATTTCACTGAATCAAATCATCGAGCCCATCAATCCTGAGAACAGATTCCAGCATTGAAGTCATATTTCCTGGTTGCAAATGTAAAGTGTCTCTCAGGCTGAAAGAAGGAAGCTTACGATTGAGAAATGAGTGAGCTTAACCCAGATCCTGAACAACAGCACAACAGAATGGAGTGATATAAATCAGAAACAGGAAAAATGCAGGATAGCATATATACTGCAGCTCACACTGAGTGCAGCTAGCACAGAGGGGAATGCTGGGAGGTTTGGTCAGTGTGGGAGTTCGGTGAACTCGGGGAAGGAGCCCACCTTTGCTTTTTCAAACTGATTTGGAACTGTCACTTCAGCTGCTGGGAGCCTGCACATGCACTTGGTTTGAATGAAAGAAAATGATAAACAAGAAAATAGGAATCTGGGATTTGTTTAGTTTGAGGGGCTGTATAAATAGACTGCTTCAGGACATGTCCATTAGGCGAGGTTAATAAATGGAAAGTATTGAAACTTCAAAACAGACTGAAGACAATTACTACTCTGATGAAGGAATGGATATTTTTAATTTGTAAGTGAGATCAACATTTCTTTATTGCATTGAAATGATTCAGGGTAAATATATCTGCAGTGAATGTATAAAACTACAGGGACTCCCACTCAGGGAGTTTGGAATGAAGGCTGGATTGAAAAAGCAGTGATATATCAGGGAATGCCAGAGATACCTGGAGACTTTGTTCCAGAAGGAAGTTATAGGCCTCAGGACTGCACAGTTCAATTCCACATGTAGTAAGGGGCAGGAGGGTATGACCCGTGAGGGAGGCAGATGGGGAGTTGGAGAATACTGTGGGACAGGAAAACCCCTCACTCTTCTAAACCCCAGTGAGAACAAGGCCAGCCTTTCCAATCCTTCCTCATCTCACAGCCCCCTCATTCCAAGGATCAATTGGGTAAAACTCCTCTGAAACACCTCCAATGCATTTATATTCTTCCTTCAATAAGGAGACCAAAACTACACACATTATTTGAGATGTGGTCACACCAATGTCCAGGAATAACTGAAACATCACAGTCTCACTTTCTGGTCCCAAATCACACCTACTCTTACTTTTACCAGCCTTTTTACTGTCCATCTTTAATTGTCCTGGACAAGATAGTGCTGTAGGTAGACCCACAATGTCCTTAGGAAGGGAATTCCAGAATTCTGACCCAGTGATAATATTTCCAAGTCAAACTGGTGAACAACTTAGAGGGAACTTGCTGGGGTGATGTTCCCATTGTACCTGCTGCCCTTGTCCATCTTGATTCAAGTAATCATGGGTTTAGAAGGTGTTGTCTCAGGACTTTTGATGAATTTATTGCAGTGCATCTTGTAAATAGTACACACAGATGTTACTGAGTGTTGGTGTGGTGGGAATGGATGTGTGTGGAAGTGGTGCCAATCAAACGGGCTATAATTTGATAAACAAAATTTAAATAAAATAATATAAAACAACTTAAAATGGAATAAAATAAAATGCTGCTGCGTTTTTGATAAAACATCACTGAACCCCAAAAAGTTAACTCCTCCTGTCCCCACAGAGGCTGCACCTGTTCCCTTTTTCCAACATCATGCTTCTATTTGAGATTTGCAGTATTTTGTTTTTGTATCTGTTTTAATGCCATTGGTTATAAGAGAAGTATTGGTCAGCACACTGGCGGGGATTTTGTCTGAGATGATTGGAAAGCCCTGACATTCACATTGACCTGAGGATGCAGTGGTTTAACCAATCATCCAGCAGATGGCATCTTTGCCTTTGCCAGCCTCAGGATAGTGCTCCAGTCTCTGGAGTGGGGCTTGAAACCTGCAGGTTCAGGTGACAGCATTACCACTGAGGCTGTCTATTCTTTCCTGGGATGTGGGTGTCACTGGCAAGACCAGCATTTGTTCCCCATCCCTAAGCTTCAGTGTCTGCGCTCAGTGTGCATTTTCCCTTGCTAATTGCCCCCCTTTTACATGATAATGAGGAAAGAAGGCTTGTTGGTTCAGTTTTCTTTTAATCATTTCAGAATATTCAAAGCTGCGAGCACAGAGCAGTCACGTTCCCAGACAAGATGGTGAGGTCCCACAGACAGTAAACGAATGACGAAACACATCTGTTTTGTTGGCACTAGTTGAATAGCGAACAGGACAGCCAAGGGAATCTTTCAGAATGGGATCTTGTCGAGCCCGCTGAGGTGGGGTGGGGCTGGTCGGGGTGTGGTGGTGGTGGAGCCTCAAATGATGGTGCCAGAGACTGTGCAACTTTCATCAGTGCACCACAGTCTCAGCCTGGATTCTGTGCTCTCATTTCTGAGGTGGCTTTCATCCGATGACCATTTTGACGATGAGGCAGGAGCATTACCCATGGAGCCACGGGCAGTAACAATGTAAACTGTGTGGCTCTGAAAGCCTGAGTCTGCACCTCAGCTCGGAAGGATATCAGCTCATTCACCAAATCTGTTTCTGCCCCTCTGCAGGCTGACCAGGCTGCCTGTGCCTTTCCAACACTCCCACATTTCCTCTTGTGCCACAGCTCATTCTCCTGAGGGATAGTTGTGCTCGGAGTCGAAATGTGTGGTGCTGGAAAAGCACAGCAGGTCAGGCAGTTGTGCTCAGGCCGAGGACATCACCTTGTCCCTCTGTCAGATCCTCTTCAAGACACTCATGGCTCACCACTGCCCTCTGCAGGAAAATTAAGGAAGAGCAACAAGCAAGGATGGAGGTGGAGATGTGGGGCTTCAGATGCTGATCTTTGCACTTTGGTGGCACGCTTTGATGGCTGTTTGTAAGATCTTTGCGTAAAACTATATTTGTGCTGTTCCCACTGCTAATCCGAAAGACACTCCACCCTTCAGTCTGACAAACCAGGTTCACTCATTTCAAGGCTCTGTTTTTGGGCGAGGCTCCAGTCTTTCAAAGAGATGAATTCAAGCCTCACCAGTTTGTTCATTTGAATTGGATGCCATTTATTTTGATTTCTCCTGGGATGGGGCGGGCGTTGATGTGTCGTTTATTTGTTGCTCTTCCCGAATTGTCCTGGAGGTGGCGATGGTGAACCATGTAATATCTCGTAAACAACTGACAGGTCATTCCCACTGGAATCCACTGGAATGACTGCGGGTTTGTTCGCGGCTAATGGAAGGAGTCGTTACCCATAATCCTCAACTGCAGTGCAAATACTCTACAGTTAGTGGAAGGCAGCTGTTCCACTGTGCCCGCACAATATAAAGTCAGAAAGCACACAACACCAGGCTCTAGCTCAACAGGTTCATTTGAAATCACAAGTTTTCGAAGCGCGGCTCCTTCATCAGGTGTACCCCCATTGGTATCCCCCACATTACTGAACAGTACAAATAAACTGGGGCTCTGCGAAGATCCAACCGGCTGAATCTTAGAGAGTACAGCTCTCGAATCAGGAAACCACAATGAAAATGCCCTGCATGCTATGATATATCAAAAAGAAATACATTGATGTGACTTTAGATTGTCTTCAGATTGTACTTTTTTCTCATTCTGTGATACACGTAGACATTGTCAGTATTTGGTATCACTAAGTATGTTTTCTTCTTTAAGCACTTTCCAACACACCCTCTCCATCTTGCTTTAATCCTTATTGACTCTTCGACACTGTCCCTGTTCCCTCACTCCGTCCCGGTCCCAGAGGAATTGATGGCCGGGGTTCATGACCACGCACTGTGTGAAGGTTGGTGTGAAGTGAGGTCAGTGTGTTGGAGCTTGGGCCCCTGCCTCAGGCCCAGGTGTAGGGGCCTGTTCAACAATCAGCACATTGTCCTTTTTCTCTTTCTGAATGAACTGGATCAAGTTGCAGTAACGAGCTGGCAACAAAGTGTCTTGTCTAAAATGTTCCCAGCATTGGATACAGAACTGGGTTAGTCACAGGAGACAAAGGGTAGCGATGGAAGAACGGTTTTCAGAATGGAGGGCTGTGACTAGTGATGTTCCACGGGGATCAGTGGTGGGAACTCTGCTGTTCATGATCTCCATAAATGATTTGGAGCAAAGTGTAGCTGGTCCAATGAGTAAGTTTACGGTTGATACAAAGATTGGTAGAGTTGCAGATAATGAGAAGGATTGTCAGAGGATACAGCAGGATATTATATCAGTTGGATGCATGGACAGAAAAATGGCAGATGTAGTTTAATCCAGCCAAATGTGAGGTGATGCATTTTGAAAGGCGATATACAGGTGTGAATTATGCAGTGAATGGCAGAATCCTTTGGACTATTGATATGCAGAGGGATCTGGATGTGTATGTTGACAGATCACTGAAGGTGGCAGCACAGGGAGGTAAGGCAATAAAAAAGGGTTACGGCATGCTTGCCTTCATTGGAAGGGGCACTGAGTATAAGGATAGACATGTTTTGCTGCAGTTTTATTGAACATTAGTTAGGCCACACTTGGAATATTGTACACAGTTCTGGTCACCACACCATCAGAAGGATTTGGATGTTTTGAAGATGGTGCAGAAAATGTTTATCAGGATATTGTCTGGTATGGCGGATAGTAATCCTGAAGAAAGGTTGAATAGACTGGGTTTGTTTTCACTGGAATGCGGAAAAATGAGGCGTGTCCTGATAGAAGTTTATAAAGTTGTGAATGGGATATGTAGAATGGAGAATATGAGGCTTTTTATCCCCAGGGTGGAGGGGTCAATTATTGGGGAACAGAGGTTCAAGGGGCGGGGGAATTTAAAAGAGATGTGCGAGGCAAGTATTTCACACAAAGGGAGTTGAGTATCTGGGACACACTGCCATAGGAGGGGGTGGAAGCAGACACAATAGAAGTATTCAAGAAATACCTGCTCTAATACATGAATAAGAAGGGAATAGAGGGATATGAATCCTGTAGGTGAAGTTTCAGTATGGAAGGCCAAAATGTGTCAGCACAGGCTTGGAGGCCGAAGGGCCTGTTCCTGTGCTGTATTGTTCCTTGTTCTTTTGTCCCTGCTGTTGAATTGGATTCTCGGGAGCCAGCTCCGTATGAAGAGCCTGTTCTCATTCTTTTGTTGGAGTTCATGGGGCAGCTGCTGCTTCCTTGCTCCATCACTGATCAAACCAACAATGTGGGAAGCCTCTTGATATTTTAAATACACTGTCTGCAGGAAAATGTTTGGCCGTGGTCTTAATATTGTTTAATAAGATAATGACGTCAATACACCAGTGTTGTTTACGGCTCGGAACATTTACCATCATGGTCCAAGATTTAAATGGACCCTAACTCGGGATAATACAGTTTTCAATGTTTCTCTCCCCTGACGTGGTATGAAGAGGTTTTGATAACGTGTTTTGATGAGGACAGTGCATCATCAACACCGTTTGGTGGAGTGGGTGTCTGTTTGAATTCTCGCTTGTGATAATACAGTTTTAAATGTGTCAGTGTTACTTTCCCCACTCTCTGGGGGGTGTCGCTGTCACTGTCTCCACCCCACCCTTCACTCTCGGGGTGATAACATTTTTAGCATCCTTTCTGTCTGAGAATGTCCCTGTTCTTGTCCCCCCCTCTCTCAGGGACTGGGTGGGTGTTTCACGTGCACCTGGTTTGTTAGTTCCATTCACTCGCTTGTGAAATGGGTCATCCCTGTTTTACTCTGGTAACAGTGAGTTAAAGCCCGGCACAGTTCACCCTTCATCTCTATCATATCTCAGGGCCTAAGGTTGGTCAGTACTGTCTGGGCCCAGAAAAATCCCACCACTTCTCGCAGTTTTCCCTCTTTCCTATCTTTACTGAACACCTTGTATGCAGGAATCCCCAATCCCGCCCGATCTCTGTTAGAGCCACAGCATCAGATTTCCACTTGGCAATCTGTGTCTGTACCTCCCCAACACTGTATTATTGACCCATTTCAGTCTGTTTCCCATCAGTCAGGGTCCTTAATTGGCAAAGGGTGCATTTAACGAATCTCAATGATTGTGGAGACCTGGTGAGGTTGGGAAAAATCAAAAGGATCAGTTGCACTATTTGCATTATGTACAGGGTCCGGGACGCAACAATCGGTACCTGGGATGCTAGGGGGCCCGTTGTGCTCGGGTCTGGGACTGAGGAGCCTGTAATCTCTGGTCGCTGTCCCTGATTTGTGGGTCCTCTCTGATGGAGACCATTGTGAAATCCATTGTCAAGATCGCCACCTGCTGGCCTGGAGAAGCAAGAACATGCAGTGCCCGTCAGCAGAACCTGAATGTGATCAGAGGACAAGGTCAAAAATCATGCGACACCAGATTTATTATGCAAGCGGGCATCAGAGCCGCCCCGCACTTGCCACGGGACTATGCCTACGTCAGGAAACGATAAGAATTCATTTTTATGTTTTAAACAGCAGTCGCAGCTTTAAACCCACAAAAACTCAGCAGCTGCCGGTCTGCCCACGTGACTGGGAGATAGGAGACAGAGGACAGATAGAATCCACACTAGACCAACATTACCCATGACTCATGGGCCAAACCTCTGGAATTAATTAAATATGGAAACCCATCTCCTAATCACATCAAGAGACTGACTGAAACACACACATACCCATCGATACGGAGCCATTCTGACACATCCACCAGACAGGTTCGGACAGACCAATACACACCAACACCCCAAGGGAACAAAGGGGGGTGCTAGCCCCTGCCCTCACAGAGAGAGACAAGCAGATCACACCCAGACCCGTTTTCCATAAACCAATTAGCACCCTATTGTGCGTGCCCTGCAACTCTCCTGGGATGGCAGGAAACAGCCTATTCGCACCTACTCCAGTGATGATGGGGAACTATCATCCCATTCATCCTCAAATCCCACACATCCTAACAACTAAAAGTATATAATATGAAGCTGCGCACGGGAACAGCAGAGTAGCCGAGATTCGGACCTCGGTTGATCTCCGCTGGCGTTACTGCAGTAATAAACGTTACCGATTGTTGAACCGCACTCTGGGCTCGGACTGATATCATTTCATCCGCGCTAACAATTAGAACAACAGGTTTAGTAGAAAACATAACCTTTCAGATCCTCGCCCTTTCTTCAGGTGATCAGAGGAGCAAGCAAGGTGAATTTAATCAACAGAGAAAACAAACTCTGCTGTTCATTTCCTTCTCAGTTGACTCCGTCCTCTTAAATGACATGAACAAGAGACAAGGCAGGAATAAAGAATATAAGGACACCACCAGTGACCTCCTGAAATTCATAAGAAACCTCATCCAGCACTTTGATGAAAAGTAAGAGTATGTGAACCATACTTAGTGACAATATTTTCCTGCTTTTTCAGTTTTAAGCATCGATTCAAAGCAGAACGAGTCTTTCTTTCTCCTTCCCTCCTTGAAACTCTTACTGAGATGGTCAAACCCAGCCACAGTTCATGTGACAGGCTGAGTGATTGTCTAATGATTGAGAGAGGGGACTGGGTCAGGATTCCCTAGAATTCAGAAGGCTGGGATGAGATTTCACTGAAACATTTCAAATTCTCCAGGGCCCTGACAGGGTAGATTTTGGAAGGATGAACCCCTACCTGGGGATTCTAAAGCAGAGTCCCAGTCTGGAAATAAGGGGTTAGACATTTCGACCAGAGATGAGGAATGGGTGGCACAGTGGCTGGCACTACTTCCTCACAGCGCCAGGGACCTGCGTTTGATTCCACCTTCAGGCAACTGTCTGTGTGGACTTTGTATGTTCTCCCTCTGTCTGAATGGGTTTCCTCTGGGTGCCCCAATTTGCTCTCTCAGTCCAGAGATGTGCAGGTTCGTTGGATTGGCCATGGAAGTGTAGGGTTAGGAGAGGGGGTTAGTTCTGGTGAGATGCTGCTTGTACTTGATGGACTGAATGACCTTCTTCCACACAGTAGGGATTTTATGATTCTATGTTGCTGTGGGTCTGGAGTCATATGTCAGTCAGTATGGGCAAGGACAGCAATCTGATGGACATTAGTGGGCCTGACAGGGTTCTCCCCCAACAATGGTCGTCATTAGACTCTTAACTCCAGATTCTTTTTAAATTTAAAATTCCACTCCATGCATTGCCAGGATTTAGATTAGATTCCCTATAGTATGGAAACAGGCCCTTTGGCACAACAAGTCCACACCGACCCTCCGAAGAGTAACCCACCCAGACTCATTCCCCATATTCACCCCTGACTATGGGAAATTTAGCGTGACCAATTCACCTAACCTGCACATCTTTGGATTGTGGGAGGAGACCGGAGTACCCAGTGGAAACCCATGCAGACACAGGGAGAATGTGCAAACTCCATAAAAGGCAGTCACCCGAGGCTAAAATTGAACCTAGGATGCTGGTGCTGTGAGGCAGCAGTGCTAACCACTGTACCACCGTGCTGCCCCACGGTGATCCCAGGTCCCCCCAAACATTACTTGGCTCGTTGGATTAAGAATCTAGTGATGACACCATTAACTCATTGCCTCCCCACATGTGTATTATCGCTATCTTGAATTTATTCAAACGCCTATATATCGATGAGTATCCCAAAGAATCAAAACCCTCTGATTCAAAAAATTCATAGAATCCCTATAATGTGGAAACAGGCCATTCAGCCCAAACTGCCCCTCCAAAGAGCATCTCACCCAGACTCACTCCCCTATAACCTTGCATTTCCCATGGCCATTCCACCTAACCCGCACGTTTGTGGACTGTGGGAGGAAACCAGATCACCTGGAGGGAATCCAGGCAGGCACAGGGAGAACGTGCAAACTCCACACAGTCAGTTGCTCGAGGGTGGAATTAAACCTTGGTCCCAGTGCTGTGCCACCACACTTGATTCTGGGCAATAAATGCTGACATAGCAAGTGATGCCTAATCCAGTAAATGAATTAAGAAAAGCTCAGTCAAGTTTTGGATCGGACTGTGGTGGGTTACTCCCCACTTGCCTGGATGGATGCAGCTCCAAAAACAATCAAGAAGCTTGATATCATCCAGTACAAAGCAGCCTGCTTGATTGGCATCACATCGATAAACATACACTCCCTCCACCACTGATACTCAGTAACAGCCGTGTGCACCATCTACAAGATGAATTGTGGGAATTCACACCAAGTCTCTCGAGGCAGCACCTTCCAAACCCCTGATCATTTCCATGTAGAAGGACACAGAACACCACCAAAAACAAGTTCCCCTCCAATCCACATAGAATCATGATTTGAAAATATATTACTGTTCCTCCAGTGTCGCTGGATGAAAATCCTGAAATTCCCTCCCTAAGGGCGTTGTGGGTTTATCTACAGCACATGGACTGCAGTAGTTCAAGAAGACAGCTCAACACCACCTTGCAAAGGGCAGGATTGTGGCTCAGTGGTTAGTGCTGCTCACAGCACTAGGGACCTGGGTTCAATTTCACCCTGGGACAATTGTCTGTGTGGAGGTTGCACATTTTCACCATGTCTGTGGAGGTTTCTTCTGCACAGTCCAAAGATGTGTTGGTTAGGTGGATTAGCCATGCCAAATTGCACATTGTGTCGAGGGATGTGTGGGCTGGGTGGGTTGGCCATAGGAAATGCTGCAGTACAGGAATGGGGTCAGTCCAGATGGGATGCTGTTTGGTGGGTTGGTGTGGATTTGATGGGCTGAATGGCCTGTTCTACACTGTATGATGATTCCATTATTCACAAGGGCAACACAGAATGTGTAATAAATGCTGGTCCAGACAGCAACACCCATGTTCTCGGAGTGAGTTTTAAACAAAAAGACCATCTGCACTGCTTACTATTCCATCAGTCTTTGTGTCAATGTGGAACTATGATTCTCATTAATACATACAGTCAGTAGTTAAGGCCTCACCACAGAATCCTTGTGGAACACCACTCATCACTTTCTTTCTCTGTCGTCTGTCACTAAACCAGCCTCCGAACCAAGTCAAACATTCATCTTCAATCCCATGGGTTTTAACTTTGGTCAGCAGACTGTATTGTGGGAAATAATCAAGTCCTTCTGAAAGTTGATGAGACTTTTTGCCCTATCGACTATTTTGGTCAATGCATTTGGTTCGTTAGTCAGAACCTACCCATCACAAATCTATGTGGGCTATTTCCAATTCTCCACATGTTCATTTTCTTGGCTGTAAATTATAGATTCCAATGAACCCCCCAAAAGAGATGTTAGATTGACCAGAATGTAATTTCCACGGTTCCCTCTCTCATCTTTCTTGAACCCATGGAGTTACTGCAGGACATTTTCCAAACTAAAGGAACGGTTGCTGCTTTGGAACCTGATGGGAAAACCTTCTGAAAATTCTTCCCCCCTTTCCTTTAAACCCCTGAGGTCCTGGAGATCTGTCAGCCTTTAGAGCTGCTCCCTTTCCAATGCTGTTTTCTGGCACGTATCAAGTTTTGCGAATTCCAGTCTTCAATTCATTACTAACCTCCCTGGAGAGGAAGCTGCATTATCCCGTTCCTTGACTGTGAAGACTGACACAACTAATTATTGTACATACCAACAATTCCCTTAGTCTCATTCATGGAATTCCCAGTTTGTTTTTAAAGGGCTCACATTGCACTGGAGCCCCCTTGGTTTTCTAATTTTCGTGTAAAATATTTGTGTTATTCTCTTTCTCTTTGCAAGTCTCTTTCTCCATCACTTTCTGTAACTCTTGCTTCGTTTTTGTCTTCCTTTGCAGTTCTTCATATCTTCCTTCAGTTGCCTGAATTTTCACTGATATTCCCACATTTGAGGGTTCTCACCTTTCGTTTTCTGTTTTCTCTCACTTATCTTGTCAGTGACGATGTGCTAACAAGTGGAGACCTGTTCCATACTGAGCTGAATTCATCTTTAACCATCTCCCCATCTCATTGAGAGTCTGATCTGACAATTTTGGCTGACACCAATCTCTGTTGCATTCTGTTTTCTGGGAGGTGGGTGTCACTGACATAGATCAGCATTTGTTCCCCAAGACAAATTACCCTTGAACTACTGGCCTTGCTGTGACCTCTCAGAAGGCACCTAAGAGTTAACCAGATTGCTGTGGGGCTGGAGTCAGATGAAGTCCAGACTGGGTAAGGCTGAGGCTGGACAGCAATCAGGGATCATTATCGTGGTCACCATTCATGAGGCTTGCTTTGTGATTTGAATTCAAATGCCAGCACTTGTCTCTGGGGGACATAGTACAGTTCGATATATTGTGGCAGGACCCCTGTTTTGTATCTGACCTGAAAGACAACAGCTCCCTCAGTTTTGCAGTGTCAGCTTTGACTGTGTGTTCAACATAGGAATTAGGAGCAGGAGGAGGCAATTCAGCCCTTCCAGCCCGCTCCGCCATTTAACATGACTGTGGCTGATCTTATCCTGGTCTCAACTCCACTTTCGTGCCTGCTCCCCATCGCTCTTTATCTCACTTTCCATCAGAAACACATCTTTCTTGAACCTGTTGATTGATTCTGCCACCACTGCACTCTGGGGCATTGGGTTTCACAGATTCACAACCCTCTGGGAGATGTAGTTTCTCCTCAGCTCAGTTTTGAACCGACGTCCTCTCACTCGATATCGATGACTTCTTGTTCCAGAGTGTCCTGCAAGGGGGAGCATCTATTCAACATCCACCTTCTCAATCCCCTTTCCCATTTTCTCTCCCTCAATCAGATCCCTCCTCATTCTTTTGAACTCCAGCGAGTACAAGCCCAAGCTCTTTACCTGCTCCTCGTGGGACAGCCCTTTCATCCCTGGAATCAGTCTGAGGAACATCCTCTGAACAGCCTACAGTGCCACCCATTCCTTCCTCAAATAAGCAGACCAAAATTGGACATAATACTGCATATGTGTCTCACCAATGCCTTCCGTACATTCATGTTTATAATGTATGAGCAATGCTTATTCAGTTGGGCCAATGGACGAGGAGTGGTAGACAGAGGTTTATTTAGATAAATGCAAGGTCATAGAGTCATACAGATGTACAGCTTGGAAACAGACCCTTTGGTCCAACCTGTCCATGCTGATCAGATATCCCAACCCAATCTAGTCCCGCCTGCCAGCACCCGGCCCATATCCCTCCAAACCATTCCTATTCATATACCCATCCAAATGCCTCTAAATGTTGCAATTGTACCAGCCTCCACCACATCCTCTGGCAGCTCATTCCCTACACGTACCACCCTCTGTATGAAAAGGTTGCCCCTTAGGTCTCTTTTACATCTTTCCCCTCTCACCCTAAACCTATGCCCTCTAGTTCTGGACTCCCTGACCCCAGGGAAAAGATTTTGTCTGTTTCTCCTATCCATGCCCCACTTAATTTTGTAAACCTCTGTAAGGTTACCCCTCAGCCTCTGACGCTCCAGGGAAAACAGCCCCAGCTTGTTCAGCCTCTCCCTATAGTGTTGCATTTGGTAAGACAAATCAGGGCAGGGTCCTAGGGAGTGTTGCTGAGCAAAGAGACCTTGGACTGCAGCTTCATAGTTCCTTGAAAGCAAAGCCATGGGTAAACAGTGTAATAAAGAAGGTGATTGGTACACTTGTCTTTATTGGTCTGTGCATTGAGTATAGGAGTTGGGATGTCATGTTCTGGCTGTCCACCAAAGTGGCCATTGGTGAGGACAGCTTGAGAATACAGTGCTCAGTTCTCGTCTTCCTGCTCTCGGAACAATGTTGTTCAACTTGAAAGGAGGCAAAAAGGATTTGCATGGATGTTACCAGGGTTAGAGGGTTTGAGCTACAAGGAGAGGCTGAATAGACTGGGGCTATTTTCTCTGGAGTGTTGGAGTTTAGAAGTTTATAAAATCATGAGTGACATTAGTGAGCAAAATTAGGGCACATGGTATTGGGGGCAAAGTATTAACTTGGATTGAAAGTTGGTTGGCTGATAGAAAACAAAGAGTAGTAATAAACGGCTCCATTTTAGAATGGCAGGCAATGACCAGTGGGGTACCGCAGAGATCAGTACTTGGACCGCAACTTTTTACGATATATGTTAATGATATAGAAGATGGAATTAGTAATAACATTAGCAAATTTGCTGATGATACTAAGCTGGGTGGAAGGGTGAAATGTGATGAGGATGTTAGGAGATTACAGGGTGACCTGGACAAGTTAGGTGAGTGGTCAGGTGCATGGCAAATGCAGTTTAATGTGGATAAATGTATGGTTATCCACTTTGGTGGCAAGAACAGGAAGGAAGATTACTACCTAGATATCTGGGTGTTCTTGTACACCAGTCAATGAAGGTAAGCATGCAGGTACAGCAGGTAGTGAAGAAGGCTAATAGCATGCTGGCCTTCATAACAAGAGGGATTGAGTATACAATCAAAGAGGTTCTTCTGCAGCTGTACAGGGCCCTGGTGAGACCACATCTGGAGTACTGTGTGCAGTTCTGGTCTCCAAATTTGAGGAAAGACATTCTGGCTATTGAGGGAGTGCAGCATAGGTTCACGAGGTCAATTCCTGGAATGGTGGGACTACCTTACGCTGAAAGACTGGAGCACTGGTTTTGTATACCCTTGAGTTTAGAAGACTGAGAGGAGATATGATTGAGACATATAAGATTATTAAAGGATTGGACACTCTGGAGGCAGGAAACATGTTTCCGCTGATGGGTGAGTGCCGAACCAGAGGACACAGCTTAAAAATACAGGGTAGACCATTTAGGACAAAGATGAGGAGAAACTTCTTCACCCAGAGAGTGGTGGCTGTGTGGAATGCTCTGCCCCAGCGGGCAGTGGAGGCCCAGTCTCTGGATTCATTTAAGAAAGAGTTGGATAGATCTCTCAAGAATTGTGGAATCAAGGATTATGGAGATAAGGCAGGAACAGGATACTGGTTAAAGATGATCAGCCATGATCATATTGAATGGTGGTGCTGGCTCAAAGGGCAGAATGACCTACTCCTGTACCTATTATCTATTGTCTATAGATACGGTGAATAGCCAACAACTTTTTCACAGGGCGTGTGAGTCCAGAACTCGAGGGCATAGGTTTAAGGTGAGAGAGGTAGGATTTGTAAGGGATCTAAGGAGTAATTTTTTCATGCAGAGTGTGGTGCATGTATGGAATGAGCTGCCAGAGGAGGTGGTGGAGGCTGGTTCAATTACAACATTTAAAAGGCACCTGGATGGGTATATGAATAGGAACGGTTTAGAGGGATATGGGCCACATCCTGGCAAATGGGACGAGATTAATTTCGGATATCTGATTGGCATGGATGAGTTAAACTGAAGGGTCTGTTTCTGTGCCGAATGACTCTCTGACTAAGTCTCTGGTTTAAATAGACAAAGCTTCTGAGACAGAGGTGACAGTGCTCCCACTGACCAGGTTCCAGTTTGTACAGGGCTCCGCTCTCAGCTGGATGGTTGGGAGTTGGAGCTGATTTTAAGCTGTACTTTGGAGAGGAGTAAGCAACCTTTTTGGTCAAAGCCTCCAGAAATGTGAAGGTGAAATTTATGAGCAATTCAGAGCAATGATCTACTCAGTTATTTTGTATCCTGAGTACTAAAACTCAGCATTTTGGGATTGCTGAGAAATATCTGCATTGACTTGGACATTAATTGTACTTTTCAGGTTCCACAGTTTAATGAAGAGTCCAGAAGATTATAGCTTTGGGTTATTTCCTGATCTCATTGTTGCTGTCTACAAGGCTGTGAAGGATACAGAGTGGAAGAAGTACTTTCCAAAAGAATAGAGGCTGCTCCTGTCTTCAAAGGGTTGCCATCTCTTGAGCGGATATGAGACAGAACCACATGCATGCTTCAGGGCTAGAATGGAAAGAAGGAACTTGCATTTCAATCACAGAATCCCTATTGTGTAGAAGTGACCCATTCGGCCCATCGAGTCCACATTGCCCAGCCAAAGAGCATTCCACCCAGCCCCATATGCTATCCCTGTATTTTCCAATGGCTAATCCACCTAGCCTGCTCATCCCTGGACACTATGGGCAATTTAGCATGGCCAATTTACCCAGCCTGCATATCCTTGGACTGTGGGAGGAAACCAGAGCACCCAGGGGAAGCCCACACACAGTGAGAATGTGCAGACTCCACACAGACGTCCCTGAGGCGGGTCCCTGGCGCTGTGAGGCAGCAGTGCTAACCACTGAGCCATCATGCCACCTGAAAAGTTTAGCACTTTTTGTATGCTGAGGATGTTCTAAAACATTTTACTGTCTGAGATGTAGGCTTGGAACCTGAACAAGGTTACATTTGTGCCACACAACTGCCAGGTAATGACTGTCTCCATCAAAAGAGAATGTAACAATCTCCCCTTGATGTTCAGTGGCTGTGTGGTGTGTGAACACATTGTCTTTAAGAAAATCCACCCCTGTATATACAGTGTTGCACTCTACCTGCCAGTTAGTCATCTGTGAGCCTGCAAGCTGCACAAACTGAGATCAATTCAGAGAATCCCTATAGTGTGGAAACAGGCCACTTGGCCCAACAAGTCCACACTGAATCTCTGAAGAGCATCCCACTCCCCCACCCTGTTACTCTACATTTTCCCTGACTAACGCATCTAACCCACACATCCCTGAATACCATGGGCAATTTACCTAAACTGTACATCTTTGGACTGTGGGAAGAGACCAGAGCACACAGAGGAAACCCACACAGACATAGGGAGAATGTGCAAACTCCACACAGATAGTCACCTGAGGCTGGAATCAAACCCAGGTCCCTGCTGCTCTGAGGCAGCAGTGCTAACCACTGAGCCCCCGAACCACACATTATTGCTTGCTGTAATATCTGCTCCATGACTTGTAATGCGTTTTATTGTTTTAAATAAACCAACTCACAGAGTTAATGGATTGATCATGGGACCAGTATCTTTAACATGTCATGGTGAAAGGCTGGAGAAAACACTGTGCAGATGAGGCCGATTGCACAAGCAGTTTAATCTGCAGGTAGAAAATATGAGGCACAGTCTTTGATTGTATGAGGCAACATATGAAAAGGAACAGAAGTAGACCACTCGACCCTTTGAAACTGCTCCCCCATTCAAGAAGATCGTGGTTGATCTGATTTTAACCTCAACTCTACATTCTTCGATAATGTTCCGTCCCTTCAGTCATCAAGAATCTATCTAACTCTGCCTTAAAAATATCTAAAGATTCTGCATCCACTGCCTTTTAAGGAAGGGGATTCCTAGGACTGACAACTCTGAGAGTAAAAACATGTTTCTGAATCTCTGTTTTGAATGGACTCTCCCTTAATTTTAAACAGTGATGCCTGGTTCTGGATTCTCCCACAAGAGGAAACATCCTTTCCACATCCACCCGGTCAAGGCCCCTCAGGATCTTGCATGTTGCAATGAAGTCATGCCTTCAGTTTTCCCGCACAACAGACCAATGAGCTTTCCTGATGACTTGCTGTACCTACATACTAACCTTCTGTGATTAATGCACAGAGACCCAGATATGGTTCTGGGGACGCAGGCTCACATCCCACCGTGGCAGGTGGGGAATTTAAATTCAAGAACAAAATAAATCTGCAATTAAGAGTCGAATGATGACCATGAATCCATGTCGATTGTGAGGAAAACCCATCTGGTTTACTAACGTCCTTTAGGGAAGGGAACTGCTATCCTTACCTGGTCTGGCCTAGTTGGGAATCCAATCCCACAGTAATGTGGATGACTGTTAACTGCCCTCTGGGGCAATTAGGGGTGGGCAATAAATGCTGTCCTAGTCAGGGATGTCCTCATCCCATGAATGAATTAAAAAGAAAAACCTGACTTTAAATAATCGACATGACAATTAATTGTAATTAATCATTTGTAATGGATGATCAGCCTTTGTTATAGGCCCTCATTATCTCCTGGATTTATTCTCTTTCCCACCGTAAAGCTACTGTTAGGAAACATGGAGACTATTCCTACCAGCTCTTGGATCTCTTCCCTATTTGTGCTGCTTTCCAGAACACAAGCGTCTTCCTGCTCCAACCTCCATTCCTCACCCTCACACTGTTCTCCCTCTCTCCACTCCTGACCTCTCACACTGTTCTGCAGCCTCCACTCCTCACCCAGGCCTGTTTAAGACCAGGGGTCATAAGATTAAGATGAAAGTATTTTTTGACCCAGCGTGTGGTGGAGTTTTGGAACATGCTGGCTGAGAGGGTGGTGCAGGATGAAAATCTTGCAAGCTTTAAAAAACATTTGGATGAGCACTTATAATGCCATGACACAGTAGGCTCCAGACAACTGCAGGTAAATGGGATTAGTGTAGTTTAGTGTTTGTTGGTCAGCATGGACATGATGGGCCGAAGGGCCTATTTCTGTGCCGCATGACTCTCGAACCTGGGTCCCTGGCTCTGTGAGGCAGCAGTGCTGTGTCGCCCATATTGAGGGAGGCACACAACAAAATAAGCACAAGGGCGATAAGAATTCAGCTCTTCCTGTTTTTGAAAGCCCCACCGCCACATCACCCAGTTAGCAAATTAAAACAAACGGTGGGTTATAAGGACAGCTTCCGGCCGGGGTGATGAAAGGGAGGTGTGGTCACTGGTCAGATAACAAAGACATAGGAAAAGAGGGAGTGGACCCAATTAAAATGGAAGGGGAGTGATATGGGGGGAATCTGTGAATGGATACTTACCCATCTGACAGAGTGACCTCCACCTGGCAATCTATTATATGCTACATAGAAACATAGAAGATAGGAGCAGGAGTAGGCCATTTGGCCCCTCCAGCCTGCTCTGCCATTCAGTATGATTGTGGCTGATCATCAAGTACAAGACTGTAATCCCTCCCTACCCCACATCCCTTAATTCTTTAACCACAAGAGCTAGCTCTACCTCCTTGAAAACACAATGTTTTGGCCTCAACCACTTTCTGTGACAGAATTCCACAGGCTCACCACTCTCTGGGTGAAAACATTTTTCTTCATCTCTGTCCTCTAGAGTTTTCCCCTTAATCTTAAACTATGAGCCTGGTTCTGGACTTCCCCACCATTGGGAACATCCTTCCTCCAACTAACTTGTCTCGTCCGGTTCCAATTTTACAGCTTTCTCTAAGATTCCCTTCCTTCATTCTTCTAAACTCCAGTGAACACAATCCTCATCAACTCAACCTCTCCTTATACGTCAGTCCTGCCATCACAGAAATCAAATGGCATTCAGTAATTAATATTAATCAACCCATTGTGGGATGTCGTGGAAATTAAATTGACTCAACTCAACTATTAGCAAGAGCAACCAAAAAGAGCTTTATTATATATTTTTTTTAACTTCTGCATTGCAGGGGGACCACATGCACTTGACAAAAATACCTTGTGCAATGGCCATGAGCGTAATTCAGATATTCACCTTATACTGTTTCTTATCACACTCTCAAGGACAAAGACTGTGAAGATTTGAGTTGTTATTCTTTTCATTCCCTTGTTGTGGACATACTGTTCTTATATTTTTCTCTTGTTGAATGTTTACAAAGTTGCGCCGAGACAAGCTGTCCCTCGACAGCAGACTTCAGCAAAGTGTCAGAAAGTTTTAATTTTAGTCAAGCATTGTCTTTCAGATTTCAGAGTAAATGGATTTCAGAGTAAATGTTAACTTTGTTAATTTTCCATTACATGGAACACAGACTTTGTAGGTCAGGGTTAGAAGACAATCATTGCTGGTTCTAAAATTCAGGCTTCGGGTGCAGTAATCTCAATGGAATCATTGGATACAATCTTACAACAGCAGAAAGATGGGAGGTGTAGATGGAGGGTGCAGACAGCGGTGTAGACAGTGGGTGTAGATGGTGGGTGCAAACAGAGGGACTAGACAGAGGCTGTGGATACTGGGTGCAGACAATGGGTACAGATGGTGGTGCAGACGGTGGGTGCAGATGGTGTTGTAGACAGAAGGTCCAGACGGTAGTTGCAGATGGTGGTGTAGACAGTGGTGTAGACAAGAGCAAGACCTTGCGTGGCGACCACATGGGTGGCTGTGTGGAATCACACAGAGAGCAGCCAGTGAGCCTGACACAGTCAGGGACACCCCCTGGTGCTGAAGGTCATGTTGTTGCCGGCAAAGGTCGCATTTCAACCAGAATTGCACTTCCTCCCTGCACATTCCCCTCTTGTCCCTACATGCCACACTACAACCCCTGGAGATGCCTGCACCCTGTGCCCTCACTCAGTCTCCATTGACCTTGTCTTCATTAGCCTTGACCCTCCTCCCCAAGCACTTACTTGGGCCTTCACTGAAGCTTGAGCTATTTCCTCTGACCCTTGATCATTGATTTGCCGTCTTGGAACTGTCTAACCTAGTCACCATTAACCTGCACTGCCCTTTTAGCATGGAGCATAGATTGATACAGCACAGAAAAGGCCCTTTGGCCCATTGAGTCTGCACTGACATAACTACCGCGAAAGGCATTCTAATCCCAATTTCCTGCACTTATCCCAAATCCTTGCATATTATGATATTTAAAGGTTGTAAGGTTTCCATCCTCCACTACCTTCCCTGACAGAGGGTTGTGTGTTTATAATTCATATCACGTCAGGCTCACGGAGTTTAACAAAAGCTCCTGTTCTTTAATGTGTGGTATGGTGGCTCAGTGGTTTGCACTGCTGCCTCATAGCACCAAGGACCTTTGTTCGATTCCAGCCCGAGGTGACTGTCTTTGTGGAGTTTGCACGCTCCCCCGTGTCTGTGTGGGTTTCCTCCGTGTGCTCGAGTTCCCTCCCACAATCCAAAGATGTGCAGGTTAAGTGAATTGGCCATTCTAAAATTGCCACAGTGATCAAGAATCTGTCAGTCAGGGGAGATGTTGAGTAAAAGGGTAGGGGAATGGGTCTCGGGGAGTCTGTCTTCAGAGGGTTGGTGTTGGCTTGTTGGGCCAAATGGCCTGTTTCCACTGTGACAGTCTGTGGAGTCTGTGACAGTCCATTCCAGATTCCCATCACCCAGAATGAAAATCTTATTTCCCAAATCTCATTTGTGATGTTTGGAATGAAACCATTCATTTTTTCTTGTCTTGTTTAGCTCTTGTGCTCCTTGTTCGATAATTTTTTTTTTCAATAAAATATGAGTTCCTTGATGGGCTGTTAACCTTGTCCAATCAGGGAGCCCTGGCTGACAGATAAAAAGGGGTGTGTTGCATGTCTGAAGACCTCCTCGTGGGTCTGCTCCTGGGCCTGGCCAAACTGGCCATAAACAAGTCCAGGCAGCAGACCGTGGAGGGGGTCGTTAGGGCCGACTGCCTGCCCCTCTTCCGCGGTTACGTTAGAGCCCGGGTGTCCTTGGAGAAGGAGCACACGGTGTCCACCAAAACCCTGAGTTGTTCAGGGAGAGGTGGGCGCCGCAGGGAGTGGAGTGCATCATTTCTCCCTCCAACTCTATTTTGATTTAGTCCCTACCCCTCCCTTCACTGTTTTGATCACACAGCACTGCCCTTTGATGTGAAGGGCAGTGTTTGTCACTGGCCACCCGGGTGTTTTCCTATCTTCCTGGTGGTGGAAATTGAATAAAGATTCGTGCACTTTGTGTCTTTCACTGTGTCTCACACCTGCACACACACACCATGGGTGCTGGGGGAAAAAATAAGCACTACCGCACTTAGGTGGTAGTGTGAGTGTTTAAGAAGAAAAAAAAAGAAAAGAAAAAAAAAGGGTGTGTTGCATGTCTGAAGACCTCCTCGTGGGTCTGCTCCTAGGCCTGGCCAAACTGGCCATAAACAAGTCCAGGCAGCAGACCGTGGAGGGGGTCGTTAGGGCCGACTGCCTGCCCCTCTTCCGCGGTTACGTTAGAGCCCGGGTGTCCTTGGAGAAGGAGCACGCGGTGTTCACCAAAACCCTGAGTTGTTCAGGGAGAGGTGGGCGCCGCAGGGAGTGGAGTGCATCATTTCCCCCTCCAACTCTATTTTGATTTCGTCCCTACCCTCCCCTTCACTGTTTTGATCACACGGCATTGCCCTCTGATGTGAAGGGCAGTGCTTGTCACTGGCCAATCAGGTGTTTTCCTATCTTCCTGGTGATGGAAATTGAATAAAGATTCGTGCACTTTGTGTCTCTCACTGTGTCTCACACCTGCACACACACACACCATGGGTGCTGGGGAAAAACATAAGCACGACCGCAGTTAGGCGGTAGTGTGGGAAAAAGAAGAAAAAGAAAAGGAGAGTATTGCAGGTCTGAAGGCCTCCTCGTGGGTCTGCTCCTGGGCCTGGCCAAACTGGCCATAAACAGGTCCAGGCAGCGGACCATGGAGGGGGTTGTTAGGGCCGACTGCCTGCCCCTCTTCCGCGGTTACGTTAGAGCCCGGGTGTCCTTGGAGGAGGAGCACGTGGTCTCCACCAACACCCTGAGTTGTTCAGGGAGAGATGGGCGCCGCAGGGAGTGGAGTGCATTATTCCCCCTCCAACTCTATTTTGATTTAATCCCTGCCCTCCCCTTCACTGTTTGAACATACAACATTGCCCTTCTGTGAAGGGCACTGCTTGTCACTGGCCACCCGGGTGTTTTCCTATCTTCCTGGTGGTGGAAATTGAATAAAGATTCGTGCACTTTGTGTCTTTCACTGTGTCTCACACCTGCACACACACACCATGGGTGCTCAAAAAAAGAAAAAAAAAGGGGAGCATCAGAAGGACTGATACTCTGGTATCTGACTCTGAATAACAACCTGCCAACCAACGCCCTCCTTCTGTCCCCCTCAATCTCCCCATGCTTACTCTTGATGCCTCTTTGATACAGCCTGTGCTGCCTTTGGGAGAGGTTGGCCTTCCCTCCATTCCTGATGAAGAGTTTATGCCCAAACCATTGATTATCCTGCTCCTCGGATGCTGCCTGACCTGCTGTGGTCTCCCAGCAACACAATCTTGACTCTGATCTCCACCATCTGCAGTCTTCACTTTCTCCTTCCCTCCAGCACCCAGAAAAGTGGAGCATAGTCCCACTCGCTCATTACAGACAGAGATGACTGGTGGTGTGTTTAACCTGAGGGTTACCACAGCTGAGGCAGGGGGAGTGAAGGTGGCACCTTCGTGGTGGTAGCACCCTTCATTAATCCACTGCAATCCCTCTTGGAGCTGCAAGAATTCAACCTCACTCACTGCTCCCTTCCCTGTAAGGTAATATTGATGTATCTCGTTTAGAGCTAATTGACCATTGAAATACGACTATGGCTAGTCAGCATTGGCTGAGCAGACAGCCACTACTGCAATGATCCCAGCTCCAGAAGGTCCCCTTGTAATTGGGGTGCACTGCCTCTGAAATCCCTCCCTTACTGAGAATACACTCTCAGTATTCATCTTTCTCAACTGCCAGCTCAATTTCACTGTAAATTCTGTGAACTATGATCCTGCCCCACTAGCTGCCTGATGAAGGAGCAGTGCTCCGAAAGCTTGTACTTCCAAAGAAACCTGTTGGACTATAACCTGGCGTTGTGTGATTTTTAACTTTGGCCACCTCAATGAGCTGCCATCTCAGACTGAATTGCTTTTCTTCCGAGATTTGACAACATTAAAGCCTAATCTTCAATCCCCATCACAAAGCCCATTCTCTACCCATCACTCAGAGACAAATACCTCAGAGACATCTACAGGCAGCACAGAGTAACACACTCCCACCCATTGAGATACAAAGTTAAAAATCACACAACACCAGGTTATCGTCTCACAGGTTTAATTGGAAGCACACTCGCTTTCGGAGCGCCGCTCCTTCATCAAGGGAGTGTCCTCCACAACCACCTGATGATAGAGTGACTATAACCAGGTGTTGTGTGATTTTTAACTTTGTACACCCCAGTCCAACACCGGCATCTCCAAATCATTGCATTGCCGACAGCCAGTGCAGAATAACACACACACAGACACCTACAGGCAACACTGAGTAACACTCACACTCAGAGAGTTAGGCAGCATTGAGTAACACACACACTCAGAGAGTCAGGCAGCATTGTGTAACACACACACTCCATGCTGCCTGTAGGTGTCTCTCTGAATAACATACCCACACTCAGAGTGACACCTACAGGCAGCATTATGTAATACACCTGCACTCAGAGGGATAAGCAGCCTGCAGTGTCAGTGATTGACCGAAGATCACTTCAGGTACAACACAGCATACAGCAAAGAGTGCAGAGTGCAATCCCAGCACCTGAGCCTGGACCACAGAGTGAAGAGGGAATGCCTAAGATTGTAATTATTGAGTCATAACTCTCGGTAAAAACAAGGACTGCAGATGCTGGAAACCAGAGTCTAGATCAGAGTGGTGCTGGAAAAGCACAGCAGGTCAGGCAGCATCCGAGGAGCAGGAAAATCAACGTTTCGGGCAAAAGCCCTTCATCAGGAATAGAGGCAGGGTGCCTGCAGAGTGGAGAGATAAATAAGAGGGGTTTGGGGAGAAAATAGCATAGAGTACAATAGGTGAATGGGGGTGGGAATAGGGGTGAGAGGTCAGAGAGGAGAGTGGAGGAAGGTAGCAAAGAGTACAATAGGTGAATGGAGGTGGGGATGGAGGTGATAGGTCAGAGAGGATGGTGGAGTGGATAGGTGGAAAGGAAGATAAGCAGGTAGGACAGGTCATGAGGATGGTGCTGAGCTGGAAGGTTGGAGCTGGGGTGAGGTGGGGGAAGGGGAAATGAGGAAACTGATGAAATCCACATTGGTGCCATGGGATTGAAGTGTTCCGAGGCGGAAGATGAGGCGTTCTTCCTCCAGGCATCGGGTGGTGTGGGAGCGGTGGTGGAGGAGACCTAGGACCTGCATGTCCTGCGCGGAGTGGGAGGGGGAGTTGAAATGTTGGGCCACAGGGCAGTGGGGATGATTGGTGTGGTTGTCCCAGAGATTGGTGTGGTTGTCCCGCTCTTCAAGAGGAGACCACATCGGGTGCAATAAATGATATTGGTGGTTGTGCTGGGAAAAATTTGATGGATGTGGAAGGCTCTTTTGAGGCCTTAGATGGAGGTAAGGGAGGAGGTGTGGGCAGAGGTTTTGCAATTCCTGCGGTGGCAGGGGAGGGTGCCAGGAAGGGAGGGTGGGTTGTTGGGGGGCATGGACCTGACCAGGTAGTCACGGAGGGAACGGTCTTTGCGGAAAGCAGGAATGGGTGGGGAGGGAAATATATCCTTGGTGGTGGAGTCCGTTTGGAAGTGGCTGAAATGTCGTCAGATGTTGTGGTTTATGCGAAGGTTGGTAGGGTGGAAGATGAGCACCAGAGGGGTTCTGTCCTTGTTACAGTTGGAGGGGTGGGGTTTGAGAGCAGAGGGGTGGGATGTGGACAAGATGCGTTGGAGTGCATCTTTGACCACATGGAAGGGAAATTGCGGTCTCTAAAGAAGGAGGCCATCTGGTGTGTTCTGTGGTGGAACTGGTCCTTCTGGGAGCAAATATGGCGGAGGCGGAGGAATTGGGAATACGGGATGGCATTTTTGCAAGAGGTAGGTTGGGAAGAGGTGGAATCCTCGGTGTCGGTGGGTTTGTAAAAAATGTCAGTGTCAAGTTGGTCATCATTAATGGAGATGGAGAGGTCCAGGAAGGGGAGAGAGGTGTCAGAGATGGTCCAGGTGGTCATTAATGGAGATCTGTTTGGAATCTTGTAACCTCCAATGATTCCAGATCAAAGGGATCGTTTGAAAGTGATTGATGATTGGCTGTCAGTATCCTCTACAATGGATGTGTCATTGATTGACAGGCCAAGTAGCCAATTGTGACAATGCCATGCTGAAATGCAGCCAATCAGCTGAATGGAGTGGTCAATCTCCAAAGCACACAGAGACAGAGACTGAATCTTCTTCATCTTTATTCCCTTTTCCAGATTGACATGGACAGAAAACAGTCAGCAATTAACAGCCCAGACAGAGGAAGCTACACAAATTCACAGCCACATTAGAGCTTGAGGGTAACACTTGTGGAGGTTTTCTCAATAACATGAGAATCCTGTCCCTTCAAACAGTGATAAAACCTTAAATTAGAACTGGCAGCTGAGCAGAAAGGAGATCTGGTTTACTGAAGCAGAGACTTCTGAGGTTCACATTGTTTTGTACAGCTGACAGTCTTCAGCAACTTCGAGAGGTTTTACTTGACATCATAAGCCATCACTGCCCCAATCAAACACTCCCAGGACCGGGTCAGCATGAGGTTTGACACAGAGTAAAGCTTCTTTTTGATGATTTCAATGTGCCTGCCTTAACCCTTGAACTTCAGATGTGTCTTCGAGCCAATCCCAAGAAGGAAGAGAGTTGAAATTCAGTGCTGACAATGATCTTTGTCCTGCCAGCTCAGCCCTGTTCTATTTAAAGTTGTATCTCCTCTGTGGACTGTCTTGAACACTCTACACACATTCTGATCTCCTGATGCTCTTGCTGAGGGGAGAGGGGAGGGTCACATGGGTGAGGGCACAGGAGAAGCGAGCGTTGGACTCCCAGTCAGACCCAGCGAGGGTTAGTAGGCTGCTGACACTGTAGGTGCTGTCCGAAGCTCGCAGGTAGTTGCTGGTCTGAACCCCGTCCGAAATGACTGCACCGTCCTTCTTCCACTGCACCTCCAGCTCATCGGGATAGAAGTGATTGGCAAGGCACACCAGGGTGGCAGTGCCCTTGGCATTGACCTGCTCCGGGGAGGGGGGCAGCAGGGTCAGCTTGGGCTGAGAGTTCTCACGGCCTGAAAGACAAGCAAAACAATTTTAGTCCCTGCCATTTGAAGGGATTTTAATTCTCTGAACATATACTGGCAAAACAATCCATTTGAACATTTGTAGCCAATACCTAACAAACCCCATAAATAAACAGGCATTGTTTAAATTGCTTCTTGGGATGTGAGCGTCACTGGCAGGATCAACATTTATTGCCCATCCCTAATCACCCAGAGGGCAGTTTAGAGTCAACCACATTGCTGTGGGTCTGGAGTCACATGGTAAGGATGGCAGTTTCCTTCCCTAAAGGACATTAAGGAATCAGATGGCTTTTTCCTGACAAGCAACAATTGTTTCATGGTCATCATTAGACACTTAATTGCAGATTTTTTTTATTGAATTCAAATTCCACCATCTGCTGTGGCAGGATTCTAACCCTGGTCCCCAGAACATTAATCTGGATCTCCGGATGAACAGCTCAGCAATAGTACCATTAAATCATCACCTCCTTTATCTTATTTTTAGTTGAGCATGAAAGCAAGAAGTTTGTTTCTGAACAGGGTGATTAGGAAAAGCACAACTGAAAGACTCCCAGTTCATCCCAAAAAAGATTAGTTTCTTGAAAGTGGAGTTGCCGGTAAGTCGAGGGGTGTCAAAGCCATTTGGCATGCTTTCCTTTATTGGGCAATGCATTGAGTATTGGAGTTAGGAGCTGTTGCACCTGTAAAGGACATTAGTTTGGCCCCTTTTGGAATACTGTGTGGAATTCTGGCTTCCCTGCTGTAGGAAAAATGCTGAGAACCTTAAAATGGTTCAGAAAAGATTTCCAAGGATGTTGCCAAGTTGGAGGGTTGGAGCGATCGGGAGAGGCTGAATAGGCTGAGGCTATTTTCCCTGGATCGCTGGAGGCTGAAGGATGACTATATCGAGGTTTCTAACATCATGGGGGGGCATTGATCAAGTGAAACAAGAAGATATTTTGGTCAGAGTGAAGGAGTCTAGAACTAGAGGGCATAGGTGGAAAGTATCAGGAGAACGATCTAAATGGGAACTAAGGCAAAACTTATTCCTACTGAGAGTGGTACATTTTTGGAATGAGCTGCCAGAGGAAATGGTGGAGGCTGGTATGATAACATTTAAAAGGCATTTGGATGGGTATATGAATAGGAAGGGTTTAGAAGGATATGGGCTAAATGCTGACAAATGGGGACTAGATTAATTTAGGTAATCTGGTCGGATAAGTTGGACAGAAGGGTCTGTTTCTGTGGTGTATATCTCTCTGACTCTATGACTCTATGTCTCTGTGGTTGGCATGGATAAGTCAGATCGAAGAGTCTGTTTCTGTGCTGTACATCTCCATGACGCTAATTGTGTTTCAATCAAGCCCTCAGCACCTCAGGCTCTCCCAAAACATTTACATTTTGTTTGAAAACCAGCCATTTTTGCAATTTCAGGAATGGGGCAGACAATTTCTACACAGCAAGATCCCACTGGAAGCAATGAGATCAAAGAGCATTCTTCATGATTTTGGTTCAAGGATAAATATCGTCCTGAACTCAACCCAAAGAGAAAGTAATTTGGTTCAGTTGGATGGAAAATGAGAAAATGGAAGGTAAAGGAGAAGGTAGGATTACTGGTTAGTGATGGGATTGATTGTTACCAGAAGATAAAAGGAAGGGAAAGAATTTTTGAATATCAAAGGGATCATAAAAGTGCAGGGAAAATCAATTGTAGATCAAACTTAAAGACTTTGTGTCTAAACGCACGGAGCAAATCGAGTAAGGTAGAAAAATGATGTCACAAATCAAGGTAAATTGAGTTTCCAAGGAATTTAAACTTGTTAAAGTGGAGGAGGGCTCAGGAGAGATTATTCAAGATTCTAGAAGATGTAAAAGGACAGAGAGTGTGGAAAGGATCAGGTATCGAACGTAAAGCACAGCAGATAAGGGGACAATGATATGAAGGAGGGCAGTCAATGCAGGACTGAGGGAGTTGTACTTTAATGCACACAGTATGCACAATGAGCTTGTAGTGCAGATTGAAACTGGCAGGTACAATGTTGTGGGTATCATAGAGACATGGCTGTAAGGGGATCCAGGCTGGGAACTAAATATCCAAGGATACATGTCCTATCAAAAGGACAGGCAGATGAGCAGAGGGGCAAGAGTTGCCTTGTTCGTAAGAAATGACTTTAAATCAATAGCAAGAAGTGATACAGTCAGAAGGTGTAGAATCTATGTGGGTAGAGTTGAGGAACCCAAGAAATAAAGAATCTGATGCAAGTTATGTTCAGGTCTCCAAGCAGTAACCAGGGTGTGGGGAAGGAAATCAATCAGGAGACAGAAAAGGGTAAAAACAATGACTGCAGATGCTGGAAACCAGATTCTCGATTAGAGTGGTGCTGGATTGGCACAGCACTTCAGGTAGCATCCAACGAGCAGTAAAATCAACGTTTCGGGCAAAAGCCCTTCATCAGGAATAGAGGCAGACAGCGTGAAGGGTGGAGAGAAAAGTGAGAGGAGGGTGGGGGTGGGGAGAAAGTAGCATAGAGTTCAATAGTTGAGTACAATAGGGGTGGGAGGGTGGAGTGGATAGGTGGAAAAGAAGATAGGCAGGTAGGACAAGTTATGGAGACAGTGCTGAGCTGGAAGTTTGAAACTGGAGACAGAAAAGCCAAATACAAAATGTTATGGCAGACTTCAATGGATAGGTGGACTGGGTAGTGCATCACAACAAAAGGATTTCATGGAATGTCTATGAGATTGTTTTTGAAACAGCTTGTGGTTGATCATTTGGAACAGGCAGTTTTGGATTCAGTGATGTGTAAGGAGGTAAACTTGATTAGTGAGCTGAAGATGAAAGTATCCCTCTGGATAAGTGACCATAATATGTTAGAATTCCCCCTGTAGTTTGAGAGGGATAGGGTGCAATCAGATGGATCAGTATTTCAATTGAGTAAAGGTAAGTACAAAGACATGAGGAAGGAGCTGACCAGAGTTGATTGGAAGGGGAGCCGAGCAGGTAAGATGGTGGGGCAGCAAACAGCAGAGTTTCTGGGCGTAATTCAGGAAGCAGAGTAGGAATTCCTCCTGAAAAAGAAGAAACAGACTAAGGGGAGGACAAGGCAACCATGGCTGATGAGGGAGGTCAAGGACAGCATAAAAGCAAAAGGAAAAGGCATACAATGTGGTGAAGAATAGTGGGAAGCCAGAGGATTAGGAAGTCTTTAAAAACCTGTAGAGGATAACTAAAAAAAAACATTCAGTGTACAGAAGGTGAAATGTGGGGGAAAGCGAACAAGTAATATAAAAGAAGATTGCAAGAGTTTCATCAGATATATAAAAATGAAGAGGGAGGCAGAAATAGACATTGGAAAAAGAATAATAGGAAAATGAAGAAAAAGGAATTGAATCCATACATTACATCAGTCTGCACAATGGAAAACACCAGCAGTGTCCTAGTACTTCAAGACTGTCGGGGAAGCTGAAAGGTCTTAATGTGGATAATTCACCCAGACTGGATGAACTACACCAGTGTGTTCTGAAGGAGATCACTGAGGAGATTATGGGGACATTGGTGATGATCTTTCAGGAATCAATGGAGTCAGGGTGTGGAGGTATTTTCTAAATAAGGAAAGCCTTTGGAGATCTAAAGCACAAACCTCATTCAGGTTTCTCTTAAGGTTAACAGACAGGTCCAGTTTGTGCTTGGGAAGGCAAATGAAATGTTAGCATTCATTTCAATATGGCGAGAACACAAGGGCAGAGATGTACTGCTGAGGCTGTGTAAGGCTCTGGTCAGACTGAATTTGGAATATTGTGAGCAGTTTTGGGACCCATTTTCTATGAAACAATGTGCTGGCATTGAAGGTGTTTACAAGAATGATCCTGGGGATGAAGGGCTTGTCATATGAGGCGTGTTTGAGGACTCTGGGTCTGTACTCAATCGCGTTTAGAAGGATGAGGAGGGATCTTATTGAAATTTGCAGAATGCTGATAGGCCTGGATAGAGTCGATGGGGAGAAGATGTTTCCAAAAACAGGAGAGACTCGGTAACCAAGGCACAGCCTCAGAATGAAGGGCCGACCCTTTAAATTAGATTAGATTAGATTACAATGTGGAAACAGGCCCAACAAGTCCACACCGACCCGCCGAAGCGCAACCCACCCATACCCCTACATTTACCCCTTACCTAACACTATGGGCAATTTAGCATGGCCAATTCACCTAAGCTGCACATCTTTGGACTGTTGGAGGAAACCGGAGCACCCGGAGGAAACCCACACAGACACGTGGAGAATGTGCAAACTCCACACAGTCAGTTGCCTGAGGCGGGAATTGAATCCGGGTCTCCGGCACTGTGAGGCAACAGTGCTAACCACTGTGCCACCGTGCCACCCACACGGCACAGTGAGATGAGATGAGGAGGAATTTCTTCAGCCAGAGGATGGGGAATCTGTGGAACTCATTGTTACAGAGGGCAGTGCAGGCCAAGTCACTGAGTGTATTTAAGACAGAGATAGATAGGTTCATGATTGTCAAGGGGATGGAAAGTTCCTGTGGAGTAGGCAGGAGCATGGGGATGAGAAGCATATCTGCCAAGATCAAATGGCAGAGCAGATTCAATGGGCTGAATGGCTGATTTCTGCTCCTGTTTCTTAAAGTCTTCTGGACAGTTTCCCCAAACCCCTGGAACACTGAACCCACTGGACTGTGAGCCCTGCTATAGCTGTTTGTCATCAGAACTCTGCAAAGAGACAATCCAAGAGTGGAAAGAGTGTGCATCCATGTGGGAACTTCAGAATGTTTCCCCGCTCCTGGAATACCATGAGTACATGAAGTGTGGTCAGTGACAGCAGTTGGAGCTCCAGGGTTCGGAGCTTGAGCAGCAGCAGGTGTCAGTGCAGAGCATCCGTGAGGCTGAGAGCTCCATGGAGAGCACGTTTCTAGATGTGGTCACTCTGCAGCTTCAGAGTATGCAGGGAGAGAGGGAATAGGGGAGCAGCAGACAGTCCAACAGGACCAGGCAGCTAGTACAGAAATCCCCTGAGTGCATCACACTCTACAACCAAGATTCAGTTCAGAATCCTGATGAGAATGATGGTTCATCTGGGGAGTGCAGCCAGAGGCAAGTCCATGGCACCACGGGAGGCTCAGCTGTACAGGGGGGCACAAGGAAGACTGGAAGAGCGATAGTGAGAGGAGATTCGAGAGTGAGGGCAATCGATAGGTGTTTCTGCAGCTGCAGATGGGAATCCAGGATGGTGTGTCTCCCTGGTGCCATAGTCAAGGATGTAACTGACCGTCTGCAGAACACCCTGAGGGGAGAGGGGGAACAGGCAGCATTAGTGGTCCACATGGGTCCTAGTGACAAAAGGAGAAAAGTGGTCTTGCAGTCAGAAGTTCAGGAGCTTCGGAGGGAATTAGCAGCAGGAACTCAAAATAAGAGTCGCCGGATTATTCCCAGTGTCCCATGCAGGTGAGAATAGAATCAGGAGGTGAACACAGGTGACTGTGGGGCTGGAAAGAGGATCCATGAGGGAGGGCTTTAGATTCTTGTGAGGTGGTTTACTCGTGCTGTTAGAGAGGGTTTAAACTAACTTGGCAGGACTGTGGGAGCCAGGAGGGAATATCAGAGAGGAACACCAAGGTCCACAGAATCCTCAGTGCAGTCAATAAGTCACCTCCCAGTGGGAAGGATGTGGAGGAATACAAATGCAAGGAATTTACAGTGACCTGCAAATGTGATAGAGTTGTTATAAATGGGCGAGGGCGTCTTTAGTTTCTGAATATAGTTTGGGGTAGCAGCAGTGTAATGGGCAGAGAGGGGCCAGAGTTGGGAGAGTGTATTCAGGTGAATTTTCAGGAGGCATCGGTGGCTCAGTGGTGACTCAGGGGGGCAGCATGGTGGCTCAGTGGTTAGCACTGCAGCCTCACAATACCAGGGTCCCAGGTTCGATTCCAGCCTTGGATGACTGTCTGTGTGGAGTTTGCACATTCTCCCT
Organism: Chiloscyllium plagiosum; assembly: GCF_037043375.1. Lineage (NCBI taxonomy): Eukaryota > Metazoa > Chordata > Chondrichthyes > Orectolobiformes > Hemiscylliidae > Chiloscyllium > Chiloscyllium plagiosum. The sequence continues at coordinate 310,769 of NW_028270193.1, read as the reverse complement.
GTGTCTGTGTGAGTTTCCTCCGGGTGCTCTGGTTTCCTCCCACAGTCCAAAGATGTGCAGGTCAGGTGAATTGGCTGTGCTAAATTGCCCATAGTGTTAGATGCATTACTGAGAGGGAAATGGGTCTGGGTGGGTTACTCTTCGGAGGATCGGTGTGGACATGTTGGGCCGAAGGGCCTGTTTCCACACAGTAGAGAATCTAATCTAATCATTGGCTGTGAAAAGGGCTAATAATACAATGGAATCTTGACCAACTGGGCCAGTGGGCTGAGGAATGGCAGATGGAGTTTAATTCAGATAAATGTGAGTGCTGTATTTTGGTAAGACACAAGAGATGGGTGAGATCCCAAACAAATATTTCAGGTCAGTATTTATTGGGGAGAAAGCTCGGGAATTTGGAAAAATAGTGATGTCTTGAAAAGAGACCACACACAAATGAGGAGATGCAAAAGATCTTAAAACACAGAAAGATAGATAAACCCTAGGACCTGATCATGTGTATCCCAGAACATTGTGGGAAACTAGGGAAGAGATTGCTGGACCCCTTGCTGAGATATGTGTATCACTGACAACTATGGGTAAGGTGCTGGAGAACCAGAGAGGTTGGCTAATGTTATGCCATTATTTGAGAAAGACTGTAAGGAAAAGCCAGGGAACTATAGACCAGTGAGCCTGATGTCAGTGCTGGGTAACATGTTGGAGTGGATTCTGTGGGATAGGATTTACATTCTTTGGATAATCAATGTGGTTCTATGCATAGGAATTCATGTCTCCTGAATTTGATTGAGGAGGTGACAAAGAAGATTGATGAAGACAGAACAGTAAACATTATCTATATGGACTTTAGTAAAGTGTTTGACAAGGTTCCACATGATAGACTGGTTAGTAAGGTTAGACCACATGGGATCCAGAGGGAGTGAGCCATTGGGGTAAAAAAAATTGGATTGAAGATAGGAGACAGAGAGTGATGGTAAAGGGTTGTTTTTCAGACTGGAGATCTGTGAATAGCTGTGTGCCACAAGCATTGGTGCTGGGTTCACTGCTTTTGTCATTTAAAGAAATGATTTGGATGTGAATATAGGAGTTTCAGTAAGTTTGTAGATGACATCAAAATTGGCAGGACATTGGATAGTGAAGAAAATCATTTCAGGGTACAGCGGGACATTGATCAGATGGGGCAATGGACAGAGGTGTGACAAATGGAGTTCAGTTTAGATACATGTGAGATGTTGCATTTTGGAAAGGCAAACCAGGGCAGGACTCATACAGTTAATGGTAGGGCCCTGTGGAGTGTTGCTGAACACAGAGATCTCGGGGTGAAGATGCAGGTGCATTATTCCTTGAAAGTGGGGTCACAGGTAGACAGGTTGATGAAGAAGGTATTGGGTACACTTGCCTTTATTGGTCACTGCATTGAGTACAGGAGTTGGGACATCATGGTGCAGCTGTATGGGAGATTGGTGAGGCCACTTTGGGAATAATGTGAACAATTCTGATCATTCTGCGATAGGAAGGATGTTGTTAAACTTAAAAAGCTGCAGAAATAATTTACAAGGACATGACCAGGAATTGGAAGGTTTGAGCTAAAGGGAAAGGCTGAAGAAACTGGGGCTATTTCCCATGCAGCATTCAAGGCTGAGGGATGGTCTTATAGATGTGTATAAAACCATGAGGGGCATGGACAGGGTGCATATCCAAGGTCTTTTCCTTGGGAAAGGGAGTCCAAAACAAGATGGCGTAGGTTTAAGGTGAGAGGCAAAAGATTCAAAAGGGACCTGAGGGGTAACTTGTCACACAGAGGGTGGTATGTGTATGGATCAAGCTGCCAGAGAAAGTGTTGGAGGCAGATACAATTACAGTATTTAAAACACATTGGGATGGGAACATGGATAGGAAGGATTTAGTGGGATGTAAGCCAAATGCTGGCAAATGGGATGAGGTCAGTTTAGGATATCTGGTTAGCATGGACAAGTTGAACTGAAAGGTCTGTTTCCACACTGTATGACTCCATGACAATGAGAGGCCGGAAAAGCTGAGACTTTTTACTCTGATGCGTAAGAGTCTGAGGAATGACCTTGTAGAGGTTTATAAAATCATGAGGGACATAGAAAATGTGAATAATTCAGGAAGGAGGTGAATAATTCAGTTATGAAGTTTGATTGGAGAATTTGGGATTGTCTTCTTTGGAGAAGGCTGAGAGGAGATTTGTTCGAGGAATTAAAACCAGGAGGGGCCTGGACATAGTAAATAGGAAGAAAATGTTCCCAATTGAGAAAGGATTGAGATTGAGAGACCGCAGATTGAAAGTAATTGGGAAAAGTAACAAAAGTGAGATGGGGAACAACATGTTCAGCCAGTGAGTGGTTAAGGTGTGGAATGCACTGCCTGAGAGTGTGGTGGAGGCAATTTCAATTGAAACATTTCAAAGGGAATGAGAATGCTATTTGAAAAGGAACAATGTGCAGGGTGACAGGGAGAAGGCAGGAGAATGACACTCAGTGAATTGCTCATTCAGAGAGCCAGTACAGACAGGATGGACAGAATGGCCTCCTTGTGCACTGTAACAATTCTGTGATTGTGTGATTGAGCAGAGTTAAAGCTGGGGGAGGTGGGAGCTCGGTGTCTCACTGTGCTGCTGCTGCTGCTGCTGCTGCTGCTGCTGCTGAGGTCAGTGAGATCAGAGACTGGGACAGGGAGCCAGAGCTCACATCAAACTCTGCCCGTGTCCGTCACACTGAGACTGGCAGGAGGCTACTCACTGATTTCACTCTATGCTGCAGGAATGGGACCACAGGATGCAAATGGATAGAGCTCCTCCACACGGTGAGTAAAACTAACTGACTTATATCTTGTTTCTTAAAGGGAGCAATGGAACTAAAGAAATACAGCTGGACACCCTGTTAGACACAGTGCTCCTCAATTAACCATTTCATTCACTGCAGTTCCCCACTAACACCTTCAACAATTCAGCAACTGTATTTTAGAAATTGTGTTTCAGTATTGACAGGGTTAATAACGGAGGATTGAGGTTTACTTACTCAGTCTGAGCTTGGTTCCTTTACCGAACGTAAGCCACAGTGAGAGCTCCTAGTGGAAAGGCTGTACAAAAACCTCTGATCTCTGCTTCCCCCCATCACTCTCAACCTCTCCCAGTCTCTCATTCACTCTCACCCTCTTGCTGCCCCTCTCTGTCTTTCCCTCATTCATGTGTCTTTGTGTCTCTGTCTCTGTGTCTCTCGGTTGTGTGCAGCTGGGCTTGGGAGAGTTGTGAAATTCGATGTTAAATCTTGCAGCTGCCTTTCACATGTGGCCATAGAATGTAAGAGGGAAACGTGAGGCCTTCAGTGAGTGGTGGACACCACAGGGACTGGAGTGTGCCGTGGACAGTAACAATCCCAGCATGGGGTAATTTGTTCAGTTTCATTTATATCTAACTATCGGATATGTCAGTTCAGGTGGTGGGACTGTGTGTGTCCAGTATTATACATTTTATATTACTCTGGGATATGTCAGTACAGGAGGTGGTGCTGTGTGTATTGAGGTTTTTGTACGGATCTGTATCACTGTGTCGAGGGTAGCTGTAATGCTGCTGACAGTAATAGTCAGCGACATCCTCATTCTGAACGTTGCTGATTTTCAGGGTGAAACTGGTTCCTGATCCACTGCCGGTGAATCGATTGGAGACTCCTGTGAATCGATTTGTTGCTTGATAGATCAGGAGAGAGGGTTTCTGACCTTCTCGCTGCTGGTACCAAGCAAGGTAGCTGCTAATGCTTTGACTGGCCGTACAGGTGATGGTTGCGGTCTGGCCCAGTCCCACTGACAGCACCGGGGGAGACTGGGTCATGGTGATGTCCCCACTGATACCTGAGGGGTCAGAGAGAAACACAGTGAAGTCAGAACTGTCACAGAAAGAGCCTGTCAAATGAGAGATTGTTGGAGACACTGAGCATTCCTCTGGTTTCAGCATTTTACCTTCAATCACAAGTCAGTGGAATTGGAGTGAAATGGAGAGCAGCTAAAGATTCAAGGTGGAAGGAGAGAGATTTGTACCTGCGACGCAGAATGCCAGGGGCCAGATCAGCTGGATGTGTGAAATCATGGTGTGTGCTCCTGTCCCTGTGCCTGGTTCCTGATAAACTCTCCCTTCACTGGGCTCTGCTTTATAAAGCTGCAGTCTGTGAGAGTCTGACTGGGTGTTCCTCAGTATGTAAATGGCATCGGGCAGAGAGAGCCACATCAGTCTTTCGCACTTCCTCGTCTCTCTCTCTCTCTGTCTCAGAGTCATTGATGTGAACAGCAGTGAATGAGGCCATTTGGCCCATTGTATCTGTGCTGTTAAACAGCGATCTGATGACACTAATCCCATCCTCCAGCTCTTGGCCCATTACCCTGGAGGTTACAGCAACACAAGGGAATATCTAAACACTGCTCCAATGTCACGAGAGTTTGTGACTCAACCAGCCTTTCAGGCAGTGAGTTCCAGACTCCCACCACCCTCTGGGTGAAAACAGTTCGCCTCATCTCTCCTCTCTCTCTCGAACTCGACTGGGCCTGGATTCACTCGAATTCAGATGGATGTATAAAGTTCTAACAGGGCTGGGCAAGGAGGAGGTTTCCCTGATTAGGGTGTCTGGAACCAGGGGACACAGTCTCAGAGGGATATGGGGTAGACCATTTCGGACTGAGATGAGGAAACATTTCTTCATACAGAGGGTGTTCAACCTGTGGAATTCTCTTCACTGAAGGCTGTGGAGGATAAGGAACTGAATATGTTGAAAAAAGAGAGAGAGATAATTGTTTGCATTTTAATAGCATGAAGGGAATAGGGAGAAAGCAGGAATATGGCTTTGAGATAGAGAATCAGCCATGATCATACTGAATGACAGAGCAGGCTCAAAGGGCCGAATGGCCAACTCCTGCAGCAGTTTCTATGTGTCCATGTCTGTGTTACCTTCAATCTCTGTCCCAGGTTATTGAGTCCTTGTCTCATGCAAAAAGTGCCTTCCTACCCAGCCGATCACTGCTCCGAATAATCTTATCTGCTCCAAGGAAAACAACCCCAACCTTTCCAACCTTTTCTCAAAGCTCAGATTCAGGCAGCATTCTGGGAAATCTCCCCTGTACCCTCTCAAGTACAATCACATCCTTCCCAGAATGTGGTGACCAGGACTTGTCCCTCTCTCTCTGTCTCACATCTGCCACATCTTTCTCTCTACCTCTCTCTCCCCCCCACCGTTAATCTCTCATGTTTTCTCTATCTCTTTATCACACTCTGTCTCATAGTCACTCCCTCCAACTCACTGATGATTTCTAACTCCATCTCATAATCTCTGTTTGTCCATCTTTCTGTCTCTGTCACTTGCTCCCTCTCTCACTTCAATTAAAGCCTCCAACTGTTATCTTTCCCTCTATATTCCTCCCTCTGTCTCTCTCCCTCCCTCTCTGCATCCCAACTACAGTCTCTCTCCCTCCCTCTCTGTCATTCTGTATCTACCCACACTCATCTCTCTCTCTCTCTCACACACTCAACCCTACCCTCTCTGTCAATTCTCTTCATGCTTGGTTTCACACCCATCCTATCCCTTTCTTTTTCCTGTCCCTTTGTCTCTCTCCATCCCTCTCAGTCACACTGTCTCACATCTTGTTTCTCTCTCTCTATCCCTCAACTTCACAATTTCTACCTCCCTCTATACCTCCCTCTACCTCTCTCTTGGTTCCCTCACATATCTCACACTGTCTCAGATGTTCCTCACTCTCTCTCTCTCACACACACACACTCACACACACACACACAGACAGACACTCTTGTTCTCTCTCTCTCTGTCTCGCTTCTCTCTCTTTCTCACAGTGTCCCAGGTGGTGACAGTTGAATGCTGCATAAATCTCCCTCTGCTCTGCCTCACTAATGGATGTTAACCCTTGACCCCCATCTTCTCCTGGAGTAAAGCCCCATTTCCCACATTGACCAGGGTTTGGCCTGTCTCAGGAAGACAGATGATTCTTGTGAAATGAAGGACAGTTCTGTGCTGTTGATCTATTCTCACTGGGGACTGGTTTGGACACAAACCTCATTCCATGAAGGCCCAGCAGAGAGAGGATATCCTCAGGCCATCAGTGAGAGCTGGAGGGGCAGGACAGGCTCTGATCCACTGACCTATCCTGTCCATTCACAAGATGTTCCAATCCCTTCCCCTCTCCTTCCCCTTCCACAGTCAGTCTTTTCTGAAATGGAGTGGTCCCTTCCCTGTCTCACACCAAGGAGGAGATGGACAGATATTTAATGTGTAATGGGTTAAAGGATGATGGAGAGTGGGCAGGAAAGTGGAGTTGAGGCTGAGATGGGATCAGCCATGATTGTATTAAATGGTGGAGCGGGCTCGAGGGGCTGAATTGCCTGCTCCTGCTCCTAGTTCTTATGTTCCTCCACCCCCTCCCCCATTCCTCTTACTGCAACTTTGTGAACCATCTTGGACCATTTTGAACATTGAAGGTGCTATGTGAATTCAAGATTTGTGTGGATTTAATGTGGGGACAGAATTGTGCAGGGGGCTGTGATAGCTCCTGCAGTTGAATATCCTGCTGGCAACCTCCAGCCTTCCACATACAGAATGGGGAAGTGGGGGAGGACAGAATGTACTGTAGGGTACATGGAACTGTCCCCCAGCAATATGGTTGACCCTTAACTGCCCTCTGAAATGGCCGTGCAAGGCTCTCAGTTGTATCAATTATGACAATGTTTCAACAAAGAAATGAGACTGGACGGACCACAGGCATCGATCTAGACACGGAAAAGACAATGACAGAAACAGCCCGGTCTACCCTGCTCCAACCTCCTTACTGACATCAGGGGGTTAGTGCCAAATTCAGGAGAGCTGTCTCACAGACTAGTCAAGCAACAGCCTGACACAGTCCAGCTCACAGAATCATACAGACAATGTCCCAGACACCACCATCACTGTCCTTGCATGTGTCCTGTCCCACCAGAAAGGCAGACCCAGCAGAGCTGATGACACAGAGGTCTACAGCCAGGAGGGAGTTACCCTGGGAAGTCTCGAAGTTGGCTCTGGACCCCATGAAGACTCATGACACCAAGTTAAACATGGGCGAGGAAACCTTCTGGTGATTACAAGATATCTTGCTCCCTCGGCTGATGAATCGGTCTCCCCCATGTTGAACAGCATTTGGAGGAAGCACTGAGGGTGGTGACAGCAGAGAGTGTACTCTGGGTGTGGGATTTCAATGTCCACCACTGAGAGTGGCTCAGCAGCAGCATTTCTGATCGAGCTGGTTGGTTCCTAATGGACGTAGCTGAGGGACTGGCTCTGCAGCTGGTGGTGAAGGAACCAAAAAGATGGAAAAAGATGCTTGACCCCATCGTCACCAATCTTGTGGCTGTAGATACATCTGTCCTTGACAGTATTGGTAAGAGTGACCATCACACAGTCCTTGTAGAAACAAAGTTTGACCTTCACATTGAGAATCCCCTCCATTGTGTTGTGTGGTACTATCACCATGCTAAATAGGACAGACTTTGAACAGATATTGCAACTAAAGGCAAGCTCATAAATGGGGATGATTGCCAAAGATTGCACAATGTTCAGCACCATTCTCAACTCCTCAGGTACTGAAGCAGTCCATGTTCAAATGCAACAATATCTGGATAATATCCAGATTTCATCTCAGAAGCAGTATTTCCCATCGGTGTCATATAAATGCCAGCCAATGACCATCACTAATAAGAGACAATCTAACCATCGCCCCTTGACAGTCAATGCTATTACCATCACTGAATGCCCACTGTCAACATTCTTGAGGTATCATTGACCAGAAACACAACTGGACTCACCACAGAAACACAGTGGTTACAAGAGCAGGTTAGAGACTAGGAATACTGTATCGAGAAATTCACCTCCTGATTCCCCCAAAGCCTGTCAACCAAGTCAGGAGTGTGATTGAATACTCCCCACTTACCTGGATGGGTGCAGCTCCAACAACATTCACAGATTGATAGTGTCACAGAGTCATACAGCGTAGAAACAAACCCTTAAGCCAAACTTCTATATGCTGACCAGGTTTTCTGAAGTGAACGAGTCTCATTTGCCTGCATTTGGCCCGTATCCCTCTAATCCATTCCTGTCTATGTCTTTCTTATCAACTCAAAAAACTTGATACCATCCAGAGCCAAGCAACCTGCTTGATTGGCATCATATTCTCAAAGCATTCACACTCACCATTCCCGATGCTCAGTAGCAGCAGTGTATATTATTGATAAGATGCACTGCAGAAATTCACCAAAGGTCCTCAGATAGCACCTTCCAAAACCATGGACAAAAATAGAAATCACAGGAAAAGCTCAGCAGGTCTGGCAGCATCTGGGGAGAGAAATCAGAGTTAACGTTTCGTGCTTGACCCAATCTCTCTTCACAGATGCTGCCAGACCTGCCGAGCTTTTCCAGCAATTTCGATCTTTGTCTCAGATTTTCAGCATCCACATTTCTTTTGGTTTCCTTCCAAACCCACGTCCACTTCTATTTCGAAGAACAAGAGCTGCAGACACATGGGAACACTATGAGCTGCAATTTCCCCTTGGAAAAGCTTAGCATCCTGACTTGGAAATATATTGCTGTTCCCTCAGCCTTGCTGGGTTAAAATGCTGGCATTCCCTCCCGAAGAGCATTGTGGGTCAACTTACAGCTTGTGGACTATAGCAATTCAAGAAGCAGCTTCCCACCACCTTCTCCAGGGTAACTAGGGACAGGGTAAAAATGCTGGGACAGCCGGTGAAGCCCACTTCCCATGAGCAAATGAAGTGTCCCTCAGGAGGAGAGAGGGAATGTTCAGGGTCCTGAGCTCCATTTCCCAGCCCAGGCAGTTTGTCTCCCAATGAATGAATGAGATACCAATTTGGAACCCAGATTGGGGCAGTCTTGTGCTGTATACCCATGTCTACAAGAGAGAATTAAGATGGAGCTTAAAGGGAAAGATTTGCTGGATTATGGGGAGAGAGAGGAGCAGTAGGACTACTTGGGTCACTCACAGACACAATGGGCTGAGTGGCCTCCTCTTGTGCTGTCAGATTCCAGGGAGTGCAGATATTTCACAGTTTTCTCCCGTCTCAGTAACAAAGGTCCAGCTGCTCCGAGCTCCTTCTTTCACTTCCTCTTTTGGTGAAGTTTCAAACTTGCGCTCTGACAGTCTTTGCAGTTATTTTTACACTGGGGTTTTCTGCTGTGGTCAGAATCTCTAATAATAAGTGTCAAATCAGTGACAATCACAGCAGCTAAGAGCAGTCAGGACTGAGGAGCCAGGCTCACTGGGAAACACATTGAAAAGATCAAAGCCATCCTCTTCAGCTCCCTGTACAAACTCCATCCCTCTCCCTGAGAACTGTCTGCTGCTCAACCAGACTCTTTACGACCTTCGACTCATCTTTGAGGCTGATCTGAGCCCCACATCCTCCACATGACAAAGATCAGACATTGAAAATCTCAGCTATGTGCTGGGGACTCCAAACACGACCATTCCAATGGTGTCCTGGCCCACATCACAGCTACCATCTTCGGTAAACATCAGCTCATCCCAAACTCTGCTGGCAGTATTCGAACTCACGCCAAGTCCCATTCCCCCATTCCCTCCCCCTGTGCTCACTGACCTACATTGGCTCCCAGTCCAGCAACATCTTGATTTGCAAGTTCGCATCCTTGTCCTCAGACCTCTCCCTGTCCTTCCACCCTCCCTATCTCACCCTCCAAACCACCCCACTCAGTGTGATCAACAATCTTGGATATATGGCTCTCTATTTCTTCATCCAAGTCATTGAGAAATATTGTGTGAAGCTGAGGTCCCAGCACAGATCCCTGGGGACACCACTACTCACATCTTGCTCATTGGAAGACATGCACATTATCCCTCCTCTCTGTCTCCTAGCTCCGGACCCATTCCTGACCCAAGGTAAATGCATTTCTCAAATTCCATCTGATTCCATGTCTCTTTTTAAATGTTTTGTGGAATTCCCTATGGACAATCGCCATCGACATTCCCTTATATCCCATATTAGTGAGCTCCTAACAAAGTGTAACCAGGCTAGTTAAAGATGTCTGAACCTTTGTAAATCCATGCTAATTCTCTCGGAATAGTTCATGTTAGTTAGTCATTTGTTAGTCATCCTGTCTGTAAAAACAGATTCAATCAATTCCTGACAACAAACATTCAATGGAGATGTTCATTGTGAATGAGGTTAATAAACAGCCAGCACTGACATGATGGGCTGAACAGCCTCCTCCTGTGCTGGAGCCTTCTCTGTCTCCTTGATGGAAATATTTTACAGATTAAAAAATAAAGACCAACAGGAAATTTAAAAATACAAATTAAAACTGCCTCAAACAATTTCCACATACAGGGCCAGGCGATGTGGAGTAATTGCACGATGGGGAAGCTGGTGGAACCCATTGTAGCTCAGAGTGACCACATCTGCAGCAAGTGTTGGTTGCTCAAGGCACTCCAGCTCAGAGTTGATGATCTGGAATCTGAGCTTCAAACACTGTGACACATCAGGGAGGGGGAGAATTACCTGGACACTGTGTTTGAGGAGACAGTCACACCTTGTAGGTTAAATACTTCAAATTATGGCTAGTGGTCTGGGACAGGAGGGTGTGACTATAAGTGAGCAGGTTGATGCAGCCTGAATTTAGTATTGTAGGAGCCTCAGCTCCTTGTCCACCAGGAATGAGGAATGAGGAAAAGGATTGCTGTTGGAAACTATTGCAGATACACTGCAGAATGGGCAAGCATGATTTGGAGCTTTTTGGCGATAGTGACCATAATTCTATCAGGTTCAAAGTCATTAAGATTAGATTAGATTCCCTACAGTGTGGAAACAGGCCCTTCAGCCCAATAAGTCCACACCAACCCTCCAAAGAGTAACCTACCCTCGTCTGACTAATGTACCTAACAACCATGGACAATTTAACATGGGCTATTCACCTGACCTGCACATCTTTGGAATGTGGGAGGAGACCAGAGTACTCAGAGGAAACCCACGCAGACACAGGGAGAACGTGCAAACTCCACACAGCCAGTTGCCCAAGACCGGAATAGAACCTGGGACCCTGGTGCTATGAGGCAGCAGTGCTAACCACTGAGCCACTGTGCCACCCTTTACTTATATTAGGTAGAGATAATGATCGAGCAGAAATTAAGTGTCAAAACAGGGGGAAGGCCAATTTTGACACCATTAGCTGGGCTAACACAGGGGGAGACAATGGCCACTGGTATTATCGCTGGACTATTAATCCAGAAACTCAGCTAATGTTCTGGGGACCTGGGGTCAAATCCTGCCATGGCAGACAGTGGAATTTGAATTCAAGAATGGTTCTGGAATTAAGAGTCTAATGGTGAGTGTTAATCCATTGTTGATTGTGGAGAAAACTCATTCAGTTCACTAATAACCTTTAGAGGAGAAAATCTGTCATCCTTACCCGGCCTTACATGTGACTCCAGACACACAGCAATGGGTGGTATTGTGACTCAGTGGTTAGCACTGCTGCCTCTCAGTGCCAGGGTCCCGAGTTTGATTCACTCTCGGGTGACCGTCTGTGTGGAGTTTGCACGTTCATCCGATGTCTACATGAGTTTCTGTCAGGTGCTCTGGTTTCCTCCCACAATTCAAAGATGTGCAAGCTAGATGGATTGGCCATGCTAAATTACCCATCGTGTTCAGGGATGTGTAGATTAGGTGCGTTAACCATGGGAGATGCAGGGATAAGGAGATAGATCTGAGTGGGATGCTCCTCAGAACGTTGGGTGGACTCATGGGGTTCCTGTTTCACACTGTATGGAATCTATGATTCTATGATTCCATGTGGTTGTCTGTTAACTGCCCTATGGGCAGGAAATACTGGCTTGGCCAGAGATGCCCACATCCTATGAATGAATGAAAGAAAACCACTGCACTGTGGGCCAGGAGGCCATTCAGGCTGGGGGAGCACAAAGAAAAGAGGGGGATTTAATAACGAGGGGGACTGATAGCATCCTTTATAAGCAGGATTGAGAGTCCTGCATGGTGTGTTGCCTGCCTGGTGCCAAGATAAGGGGCAGCTAGAACCGGCTTGAAAGTATAATGGAGTGCGGGGGTGGGGGAAATGGGGGAGGATCCAGTTGTTGTGCGTGTTGGGACCAACAACCTCAGTAAAAATAGGCAAAAGGTCCTATTTGGGCAATATCAGGAAAGCTATCAGAAGAGAGAAATAAGAAAGAGGTGAATACAGCATCAGTGCTGAGGAACAGATTCCAGTGAATGGACCAAATAAGAGTTCGAAATATACGAATGCACTGAGTGTAAGGAATAAATTCAATAATCTGCATGCACAAATTCAAATTTAAGATTTTGCTATAGGATCAATTACTGAGACATATTTGCAGAATCGTTAGGATTGGGAACTAAATATATCCGATTGTAAGGTTCACAGGATGGACATGGGGAAATGACAGAAGAGGTGGAGCAGCTTTATTGATTAGAAACACAAAGACTTCAATGGTGAGGGAGGTTATAATGAGGGGAGAGCATTCAGTGCAACTGAGGAGCAGAAAAGGCTCTAAAACTGTAATAGATATTGTATGCACCCCCCCCGCCCCTTCCCCCCCACACACACACACCCACCGCCAGCAGCAGCTCTGAGGTGCTGGATTGTATATATATAGAAATTAGACAAGTGTGTAGCCAAGCCAGTGTATTATTAATGGGGAAGTTTAACTTTAACTTAGATTGGGAGAGAGAGAGACAAGTGCTCTATCAGAAAGGTAGTGAATTGCTGCTGTGTGTCCAGAAAAGTTTCCAACAGCAATAGGTCCTGGATACAACAAGGGGACAAGCAATATTGGAATTAGTAATGAATAATGAGCCAGATTAGTTAGCAACTATTTGTGCATGAACATTTATCAAATAGTGATCATAACACGATCGAGTTCAATGTCACATTTGAAAGTGAAAAGCATGAATCAGCTGCTAGAGTTTGAGATTAAGGTAAGGGCCGACTTTAACAAGATGAGACAGAAAATCTGCTCATGGGTAAAACAACTGAAGAGCAGTGGGGAATGTTTAAAGAAATATTCAACCAGAAACAAAACCAGTTTATACCTGAGAGGGAAAAGCTCCACTTCTTCGAACAAACAACAATGGACAATTAAAGAGATAAAAGAATAAAACTAAAAACAAGGGCTTACAATAAAGCAAATAAAATAACAGGTTCTGCTGAATGGGAAAGATACAAAGGGCCACAAAGCAGCTTCTAAGAGCCACCAAAAGGGATTCTGAAAGGGAACGTGTAAGGGAAATCAAAATCAATAAGGAGAAATGTTACAGTTCCATAAAAGGGAAGCTGGGAGGTCAGGAGCAATGTTGGCCATTAAAGACTGAAAGTGAGGGATCTTGTCAGTGACAATGGGGAGATGACAGCCATGTTAAATAAAAACTTTACCTCAAGATTTGCAGTAGAAAAGGAAAAGGATTTGCCTGAAGTCCCAAAGGAATTAACAGAGGATCAGGGACATGGACTGAATAAAACTTTAATGTCAGTAAAATATCCGTAATGAGGAAATTAATGGAACTAAAGAGTGACAAATTCACACAACCTGGATTTCCATCTGAGGGTGATAAAGGTAGTAACAGATCACAGTGTAGACACCCTGACTATAATCTTTCAGAATGATTCCTGAAGAAGGGCTCATGCCCGAAACGTCGATTCTCCTGCTCCTTGGATGTTGCCCGACCTGCTGCGCTTTTCCAGCAACACATTTTCAGCTATAATTTTTCAGAGTTCCCTGGATACAGTAGTCATACCTCTGGATTGGAAAATTGCAAATGTCACTTCACATTTAACAAGGATGTGAGAGAAAAACCAGGAAATTACAGGTCACTAAGCCAATATTTGTGGTGTGGAAATTGTTGGGATCTATAATCAAGGATGGGGGTAACTGAAGACCTTGAAAATGGTCAGTTAATCAGGGAGAGTCAGCATGGATTCATGACAAGTTGGTCACGCTGAAAAAATCTCATTGAACTTTTTTGAAGAGGATACGAAAGTCCTGGACACAGTAATGTCTATGGATGTTGTTTACAGGGACTTCCAGAAAGCATTTGATAAAGTCCCATGTAAGAAACCGTCAACTGAGGTAGAAATCCACAGAATTGAGGCTAAAATACTGACACACTTGGAAATTGGTTGAGTGACAGGTCACCGAAAATAGGGATAATGGGTAAGTGCTGAAATTGGCAGGATGTGACCAGTGGTGTCCAATAGGAATGTGCGTTTATGCCTCAGTTATTTACAATATTTATTAATGATTAGATAATGGCATAGAAAGTCAGATACTCTAGTTTTCTAATGACACAAAGTTAGGCAGCATTGTAGGTCGTGTCAATAGAGTCAGAGAGTCATACAGCATTCATCCAGTGCAGTCTTCAACAGAGTATAATTTATCTTTGATATACAACTCCTTGACCTCCATCTCTCTGTCTTACTCTCTCTCCCCTCTCCGCCACCCACCCCCACCCCCCCCCCCCTCCGCCTCAGCTGCACAGATCTCACTTTGAATTCCACCCTTCTTTCTCTCTCCAAGCTCTATCCCCCACCCTCTCAGTTCTCCGGCTCTCTCTCTCTCTCTCTCCTTGAACTCCATCTCTCTCTCTCTCCCTCTCTCTCTCTCTCTCTCTCTGAACTCCACCCCTCTCTCAACTTGAGCTGCTGGGAGTCTGATCTGAGCCAATTCCAGTGAATCCCAGTGGATAATAATGACGGGATTTTTGGAAGTGTGAGTTTGATGATGGAAATGTGAACCATTGCAGCAAAGACATTACAGATGGTTTGTACAGACAGCAAAGCCCAAACCAGAGCATTGTGTCAATCAACACAGAACTTATGAAAGCTTCAATAAAAGAGGTTATTAATGTGATTCTCAGAGATGTGTCATTATTCTAGTTACAAATGGCTCTTTCCCAGTGAAGGTCCATCCTGCTGAATATTAGATACAGCTGGGCTTTGGAGAAATATTGGGCAGTTGGAGTGTAATGTGGGGGAGTGTGACCTTATTCACTTTCACAATAACCATTCAAATGTGACTGGAACGTTGCTAAGTCCAAATAGCAAAACTTGCCATTGGGTATAATCCATTAGGTGTGATAAATACAGAAACTCGCTTAGTTCTAGTTATCAGTGAGTTCTTGTCAACATTCTTTTAACAAATCAATTTTTGACAAGAACAAAAGATTGTCTCTTCACTCTGAGGCTGTGCCCTTGGGTCTTCAACTCACCTATTATTGGAAACATCTTCTCCATGTCCACTCGATCCAGGCCTCTCTGTATTCTGTAAGTTTCAGTGACATTCCCTCTTATCCTTCTAAACTCCATCAAGTACAGAACCAATGTCCTCAATGACTCCTCATACAAACATCTTTGTATTTTCTGAGCAACCTCACTAAATCTACCTGTTGATCTTTTTCCAGATACAAAAATACAGTGTCTGAATTCTCTAATACCTCTGAATTTGTTCATCTAATAACAGGAAGTTTACTTTGGGAATTGTCCAGTTCTTTTTTGATCTCAAGCTTTTTCTGATCCCCTGCTCCATTATACTCACTACTTGAAAACCTGTACATGACGGAATGGTTCCTCAAAACCTGGGAGAGGAATTAAGGATGCTGGTTTTATGTTGAGGTTTACCTACAACTTGACAAGTAGGACACATTTTATAAAACTACACCACATCTTTATCCAAATTTGGCTCAGTAAAATACCTGTTTCCTGATGCCTGTGTTTTCCTAATCCCCATGTGGCCTGCCATGGGACTCTCATGTGCCCCTTGTACTATCTCCTTATGATAGCTGGGTGGTACCACTAGCCAATATCTAACTGACCATTCTTCATCTGGGGGTCCATGGGCGGGGGGTCTCCACTTCCTCATCAGCCTCCATTCTGAAGGTAATAACACTCTGAAACCCCTCCAGCCTCGACCTCAGTATGAACTGACTGAGCTCATTTATTTCATTCAGGATCTGCTTTTTGGATCTGCTGTAATTAGGGACATCATACCAAACACTCCACCTGGATTATCTTCACTCTTTCGGAAAGTTTCAGCGATCCTTTCACTTGCTGTGGTGTCACATCACCCCTGATTGATGGATATTGTTTAACCATTGCCCTGGTTACCTCACACGAAGGAGAGAGACCAGGAACCTGTTCCTGTCATTGTTCTGTTTCTTGGCCCTCCTTTGGACATTCTGTAATTATCGGGGAAGGTACTGCCTTTAGTCCTGACAAATCATTCCCCAGAAGGAAATCGACTCCCTCAACAGGGAATGTTTTCCCCACTCCGACAATTACTTCTCCTGATAACAAATCACATTCCACTTGTACCTTTCAGAATGGAAGCGGAATATATTCTCCACCAATCCCATTGATTAATATCTTAGCTCCCATCGAGCTCTGTGGAGGGAAAATCAATTCTTTCTCCAGTAAAAGCGATTGTGTTGCCCCTGTATCTCTCAGTTTGGTTCTGGGTTTAGCTGAAGAAAAGGGAATCACCATTCCTTTTAAAAAAAATCCTGTCCACCTCTCATCTACCTTCCAACTTCCTTTACTAATGACAGAATTCACCTCCAGCCTTTTTGTTATTGTTACAGCTACAACCTGCTCCATGGGATTGTCAGTTTGTGTTCCCTTCTCTGACTCATTTTTACTAACTCCCATAAATCCCATGAGTTTACCTCACAATTTTCAACATTCCAAATGCACATGGCCCACCTTATTCTAAAAGAAACATTTCAGCTTCTGATCATCACTTCCACCCTCAGCAATTTCCTTCTGAATCTGAGGAGGAGTTCTCGGGCTGGTCCCTCCTGTCCATTCTCTCCCCTGGCTCCCTGCCTTCCTCACACTCTTCCAATTTTTATTTTTCTCCCATTTCTGGGCCTGATGGGAATAAGGTTTCTGGATTGATCTCCCATCAGGTGACTTCTCCACCTCCTGATGCTGCTTGGCTTGTTGTGCTCTTCCAGCCTCCTGTTTGTCTACTTTGGATTCCAGCATCTGCAGGGTTTTGGCTTTAACTAAGTCTATAATCATTAACCATTATAGCTGCTTGTCTTACTGTCGTTCCCCTTTGGTCTTCTACATGAATAATTCTAGAAGGGAAAGAAATTTTAAATTCTTCTCAAAGGATAACTTCTCTGAGAGCATTGTAAGTATTCTCAGCTGTTAATGCTCTTATCCGCCTGTCAACATTATTTTGTTGAACTCTCTTAAACTCAGTACAGGTTTGTCCAGGCTGTTTGTGTATGTTCTGAAACATTTGTCTGTATGTTTCTGGGGCCAACTCATATGTGCTTAGAATAGCCGTTTTCACCTCCTCATGATCCTGAGAACATTCCTCTGACAGGGATGTCAAAACCTCTTGTGCTTCCCAAGTTCATTTTTGCACAGGCAAGGTCCAACCTGTTTTTCCCACCTCACTTGTGTTGCTATCTTCACTAACGACATGAAAAATGCTTCCACATCCTTCTCTTCATTGTCATAAAGTCATACAGCAAACAAACAGGTCCTTCTGTTTGTCGACATGTCGATGCCAATCAGTAATCACCAAACTCCATTTACCTGCACTTGGTCCATAGCCTTCCATGCCCTGGCATTTTATGTGCTCGTCTGGATGTTTCTTAAATGTTGTGAGAGGAGCTGCCTCCACCACCTTCTCAAACAGCACATTCCATATTTCTACCACGCTCTGGGGAAAAAAGTCCTCAAAACCCCAGTAAACCACTTTTTCACATGGTAAGCTTATTCCCTCTGGTCATAGACATGTCTGCCATGGGGAAAAGATTCTCACAATTGACTTTGCCTATGCCTTTCATATTTTTGTACACCTCAATCAGATTCCCCCCTGAGAAAACAAACCCAGTCTATCCAGTCTCTCCACAGAACTAACACTTTCCATCCCAGGGAACATTCTGGTTAATCTCCTCTGCATCCTCTCCAGTCCAATCACGTTCTTCCAGCAGTGTCATGACCAGAAATGTGCACAGTATTCCAGACATGACCTAACCAATGCTCTCTCAGGTAACAACAATAATTCTTCCTTTCTATATTCTACACCCTGGCTAATGATGAAAAGCATCCTATATGCTTTCTTCTGGTTCAGCACTCACCCATCAGCGGAAACATGTTTCCTATACTCTGGAGGCAGGAACCATGTTTCTGCTGATGGGTGAGTGCCGAACCAGAGGACACAGCTTAAAAATACGGGGTAGACTATTTAGGACAGAGATGAGGAGAAATTTCTTCACCCAGAGAGTAATGGCTGTGTGGAATGCTCTGCCCCGGAGGGCAGTGGAGGCCCAGTCTCTGGATTCATTTAAGAAAGAGTTGGATAGAGCTCCCAAGGATTGTGGAATCAAGGGTTATGGAGATAAGGCAGGAACAGGATACTGATTTAGGATGATCAGCCATGATCATATTGAATGGTGGTGCAGGCTTGAAGGGCAGAATGGCCTACTCCTGCTCCTATTGTCTATTGTCTATTGTCTATTGTCGGGTTGATGCATTCTGGGATTGATGCACTTGTACACCAAGGTCCCTTTGTTCTTCAGTACTCCCAAGGAACATAAGAACATAAGAACTAGGAGCAAGAGTAGGCCGTCTGGCCCTTCAACCCAGCTCTGCCATTCAATAAGATCATGGTTGACCTTTTCATGGACTCAGCTCCACATAAGACCTAAAGACATAGGAGTGGAAGGAAGACCATTTGGCCCATCGAGTCCACTCCGCTATTCAATCATGGATGATGGGCATTTAAGGCCAGTTACCCGCACTCTCCCTGTAGCCCTTAATTCATTGCAAGATTAAGAATTTATCAATCTCTGCCTTGAAGACATTTAATATCTCAGCCAACACTGCGCTCTGTGGATGAATTCCACAGGCCCATCACTCTCTAGCTGAAGAAATGTCTCCTCAGTTCCATTTTAAACTGACCCCCTCTAACTCTAAGGATGTGCCCACGGATGCTAGTATCCCTACCTAACGGAAACAATTTCCCAGCATCCAACCTTTCTAAGCCATGCATTATCTTGTAAGTTTCTATTAGACCTCCCCTCAACCTTCTAAACTCGAATGAATACAATCCCAGGATCCTCGGCCATTCATCATATATTAGACTTACCATTCCAGGGCTCATCCGTGTGAATCTCCACTGGACACGGTCCAGTGCCAGTATGTACTTTCTGAGGTGTGGGGCCTAAAACTAGACACAGTGTTTTAAATGGGGCCTAACCAGAGCTTTATAAAGTCTCAGTAGCACATCTCATTTTACATTCCAATCGTCTTGAGATAAATGGCAACGTTACATTTGCTTTCTTAACCACAGACTCAACCTGCAAGTCAACCTTGAGAGAATCCGGGACTAGCATTCCCAGATCCCTTTGTACTTTGGCTTTATGAATTTTCTCACCGTTTAGAAAATAGACCATGCCTGTATTATTTTTTCTAAAGTGCAAGACCTGGCATTTGCTCTCACTATATCTCTTAATTCCTTTATTGTTAAAAAAAATCTGTCTTAGCTTTAAAACATTTACTGAAGTAGCATCAATTTCTTTATTGAGCAAGGAATTTCATAGATTTATGACCCTCTGGGTGAAGATGTTCCTTCTCAATTCAGTCCTAAATCTGCTCCTCTTAATTTTGAGGTTAAACCCTCTTGTTTTAGTTTCACCTGCCAGTGGAAACATCCTCTCGACTTCTGTCTTATCTATTCTCTTTATAATTTTATTTGTTTCTATAAGGTTCCCCTCATTCTTCTAAGTTCCAATGAATATATCCCAGTCTACACAGTCTCCCTTCATAAGCCAACCCCCTCAACCCCAGAATCAGCCTAGTGAACTTTCTCTGCACTCCTCTAGTGCCAGTATAGGCTTTTTCAAGTAAGGAGACCATTACTGCACGCAGTACTCCAGGTGTGGCCTCACCAGCACCCTGTACAGCTGCAACGTAACCTTCCTGCTTTTTAAACTCAATCCCTTTAGCAATGAAGGACAAAATTCCATTTGCCTTCCGAATTGCTTGTTGTACCTGTAGGCCAACCCTCTGTGATTCATGCATAAGGGCACTCAAGGTACATGCCTTTCATTGTGTATAACCTTCCCTTATTAGACCTCCCAAGTTGGATCACCTCAGAGGTATCAGGATTAAATTACATCTGCCATTGCTCTGCCCAATTTACCAGCTGACCAATATCAGACTGTAACCTGAGATCCAGTAATCCAAGATGGCAGCAGAGTAGGATGCTTCAGCCCGAGTTCATCTGCTCCGTCTGTTTCCTTTTCTTCTTTCTATTCCACTTCTCTTTTCATTTTCTTTTGTGTTTTTCTTTTGTCCTTCTCCCTTATTTCTTCTCCTGGGCATGGACTCCCAGCCTCAGTCGCCAGGCCTCTGACCCAGTGCAGACCTAATGATGTTGGCCTCTTGGCTTGGTGTGGCAGTGTCCTGGCCTGGCAGGGAGACTTTCCAGTCCAACAAGGCAGACTCTTGGTCCAACATGATGGCCTCTCAATTCGATGTGGTGGCCTCTCGGCCCAGCATGCTCGACTGTCAGCCCAGCGTGATGGTCACTCGGCCTAGTGTGGCGATCTCCGAGTGGCCCAGCGTGGTTGTCTCTCAGCCCACATAGTGATCCTTTCTGTATATGGTCGTCTCTCCACCCAGGAAGGCATCAGCGTGGACTTCCGGCCTCGAGATGATGACTTAAAGTATGATTCCATGGTAGCTAAGTTCTTAAGAAATGCTGTAATGCTTGAACTTTCAGCTTTATTTCTTCATTTTCTACTTAAAACTAAAAAGATCTGCAACGTGTAACTTTGAACTTTATTCTTTCTTTCTATCTTGTTCTTACGATTCTGTACTGAGGTCCTTGTACCTAAGATGGCACCTTGTGAGGTGATGTTACATACTTTTCACTGTACCCCAATACTTTTGTACTCGAGTACATGTGACAATAAACTTAAATAAAAATCAAATCAATATCAATAACACCACCAATTTATGTGGCCTCTGAAAACTTTCTAATTATACAATCACAGTCAATTTGTTGATGTACATTACAAACAGCAAGGGTCCCAGCCCCAATCCCTGTCTTACACCACTGGTCACAGGCTTCAAATCACAAAGACAACCCTCCACTGTCACTCTTTGCCTCATATTTGGATCCAATTTGCCAAAATGCCTTGGATCCCATGGGCTCTTATCATAACTCCAGGAAAGGCAAGAGAGGTAGGCAAGTACTGCAGGAGTCTTCTGTGGCTATCCCCATTTCAAACAAGAATGCTGTTTTGGAAAATATAGGGGATGATGGAAACTCAGGGGTACTTAGCATGAGCAGCCAAGTTTCTGGTATTGACACTGGCTCTAATGTAATGAGAGTTACATCGGGTTCCAAACGATCGACTGTGTTAGGGGACTCTCTAGCCCGAGGTACCTTACTCACAATGAACATTTAAAAGGTATCTGGATGGGTATATGAATAGGAAGGGTTTGGAGGGATCTGGGCCAGGAGTTGGCAGATGGGACTAGATTGGGTTGGGATGTCTGGTCAGCATGGGCAAGTTGGACCGAAGGGTCTGTTTCTGTTTCCATGCTGTACATCTCTCTGACTCTATGACTCTAGGAGGAGGCTGTTCAGCCCCTCGTGTCAGTGCTAGCTGTTTACTAACCTCACTCACAATGAACATCTCCATTGAATGTCTATTGTTGGGAAGTAATTGAATCTGGTTTTAGAGACAGAATGTCTGACAAATATGAACAGATCAGAGTAAGTCAACATGGATTTAAAAAGGGTCAGACATCTTTAACTAACCTGGTTACATGTTTTAACGAGGTCACTAATGTGTGAGATAAGGGAATGTGTTGTTTATTTGGACGTCCAGATGACATTCAAGGACGTTCCACACAAGTGTTATAATGTTATACTTGGAACAAAGAGATGACAGATAAACATATTCTGGATCTTTCTGCGAAATGAATTCTCAAATAAATCTCAGACATGTTGGTGAACTTGGAGTTTTATCAGAGGTAGGAGCTGAAGGAAATCAGTTGTTGGAGGAAAATGGTTCTGGGAAAATTAAAGTGTGTTAAATCAGCAGGGCCAAATAATCTATTTTCAGGAGTGCTTCAGGAAGTGGTTGGAAAATATTAGAAACATTGATGGTTATCTGTTTGTCGACTGTGGAATAGGTCCTACAGAGTGGAGGGAGCTAATTTAACACGATTATTGAAAAAGAGAGAGAGAGAGAGAGGGAAAATAAGAAATTTTAGACCAATTAGCCAGAAATCAGCAGTGGAGAAAATGCCCCAGTTCATTATAAAATATTTTATTGCTTAGCACTTTGAAAACAGTGACAGAACTGGACAGAGTCAGCATGGATTGTCAAAAGGGAAATCGACTGGAATTGTTTGAGGATGTACTGAGTGGATTTGATAAGGTGGGGCCCATGGATATGGTTGATTTGGATTTTGTGAGGGGAGTAGATAGGCGGTTCTGTGGTCAAAAACGAGACTCACGAATAGCATGTTGCCTCCCAGTTGTACGGCTCAGGGATGTCTCAGATTGGCTGCAGGACATTCTGAAGGGGTGGGTGAACAGCTAGCTGTGATGGTTCACATAGGCACCAATAATATCGGTAATAAATGGAATGAGGTCTTACAAGCAGAATTTAGGGAGTTAGGAACCATATTAAAATGTAGGATCTCAGAGGTAGTAATCTCAGGATTGCTACCAGTGCCATGTGCTAGTCAGAGTCGAAATGAAAGTACAGGCAGGCTGAATGCGTGGCTTGAGAGATGGTGCAGGACGGAGGGGTTCAGATTTTTGGGACATTGGGACTGGCTCCTGAAGAGGTGGGACAATTACAAATCGAGCGGTCTACACCTGGGCAGGACTGGAACCAATGTCCTGTGGGATATGTTTGATCACGCTCTTGGGGAGGATTCAAAATAGTGTAGCAGAGGGATGGGAGCTAAATGAGGAGGTTAGTGGGCAATAAGGAGGGAGTAACTAAAGCCTGTCAGGAACTAGATATTGAAGTCAGCGCGACTAAGGTTAAGAGGAGGTAGGGAGCAGATGATGAACGCAAAGGGACAGATGGTCTGAGGTGCATTTGTTTTAATATGAGAAGTGTAGTAGGTAAGGCAGAGGAATTTAGGGCTTGGATTAGTATCTGGGAGTACGATGTTATTGCTATGACTGAGACTTGGTTGAGGGAAGGGCAAGATTGGCAACTAAATATCCCAGGATATAGATGCATCAGGCGGATAAAGAGAGGGAGGTAAAAGGAGTTGCATTACTGGTCAGAGAGGATATCACAGCTGTGCTGAAGGAGGGCACTATGGAGGACCCGAGCAGTGGGGCAATATGGGCAGAGCTCAGAAACAGGAAGGGTGCAGTAACAATGTTGGTGCTATCCTACAAGCCTCCTAACAATGAACGTGGGATAGAGGTACAAATATGTAAACAGATTATGGAAAGATATAGGAGTAACAAGGTGGTGGTGATGGAAGATTTTAATTTTCCCAACACTGACTTGGATTCACTTAATGTTAGAAGTTAAGATTAGATTAGATTAGATTAGATTAGATTAGATTACAGTGTGGAAACAGGCCCTTCGGCCCAACAAGTCCACACCGAGCCGCC
The DNA here is from genome assembly GCF_037043375.1 of Chiloscyllium plagiosum. Lineage (NCBI taxonomy): Eukaryota > Metazoa > Chordata > Chondrichthyes > Orectolobiformes > Hemiscylliidae > Chiloscyllium > Chiloscyllium plagiosum. The sequence goes on along the minus strand of NW_028270193.1, from coordinate 287,045 downwards.
GAAGCGAAACCCACCCATACCCCTACATTTACCCCTTACCTAACACTACGGGCAATTTAGTATGGCCAATTCACCTGACCCTGCACATCTTTTGGATGGTGGGAGGAAACCGGAGCACCCAGAAGAAACCCACGCAGACACGGGGAGAACGTGCAAACTCCACACAGTCAGTCGCCTGAGGCTGGACTAGAAGATGGAGCAGAATTTGTAAGGAGCATCCAGGAGGATTTTACAGAGTAATGTGGAAATAGTCTAACTCAGGAAGGGGCCATACTGGACCTGGTGTTGGAGAATGAGCCTGGCCGGTGGTTGAAATTTCAGTAAGGGATTATTTTGGTAACAGTGACCACAATTCCATAAGTTTTAGAATGCTCATGGACAAAGACGAGAGTGGTCCGAAAGGAAGAGGGCTAAACTGGGGGATGGCCAACTATAGCAAAATTTGGCAGGAGCTGGGGAATGTGGATTGGGAGCAGCTGTTTAAAGGGAAATCCACATTTGATATGTGGGAGGCTTTTAAAGAGAGGTTGACTAGAGTCAGGACAGACATGTCCCTGTGAAAATAAGGGATTGAAATGGCAGCATTAGGAAACGCTGGAAGACAGATGAAATTGTGAGACTACCTAAGAGGAAAAAGGATGCATACATAATGTCTAGGTAGCTGAAAACAGACTAAGCTTTGGAAGAATATCGTGAAAGTAGGATGAATCTGAAATGAGGAATTAAAAGGGCTAAAAGGGGTCACGAAATATCATTAACAAACAGGATTAAGGAAAATCCCAAATCCTTTTATTCATATATAAGGAGCAAGAGGGTGACTAGAGAAAGGGTTGGCCCACTCAAGGACAAAGGAGGAAAGTTATGTGGGGAGTCAGAGAAAATGGATGAGATTCTTAATGAGTGCTTTACATCAGTATTCACCAAGGAGAGGGAAGTGACAGATGTTGAAGTTGGGGATAGATGTTTGATTACTCAGGGTCAAGTCGGTTTAAGGAGGGAGGAAGTGTTGGGTATTTTAAAAGGCATCAAGGTGGACAAGTCCCCAGGTCGGGATGGGATCGATCCCAGCTTACTGAGGGAAGCAAGAGAGGAAATAGCTGGGGCCTTAATCGATATCTTTGTAGCAACCTTGAACATGGATGAGGTCCCAGAGGACTGGAGAATTGCTAATGTTTAAGAAGGGTAGCCAGGATAATCCAGGTAACTATCAACCAGTGAGCCTGATGTAGTGGTAGGGAAGCTGCTGGAGAAGATACTGAGGGGTAAGATCTATTTACATTTGGAAGAAAATTGACTTATCAGTTAGAGGCAGCCTTGAGTGAATTTGTGCAGGGAATGTCATGTCTTACCAACTTTATAGAATTTTTTGAAGAAGTGATGAAGTTGATTGATGAGAGAAGGGCTGTGGATGTCATACACATGGATTTCAGGAATGTGTTTGATAAAGTTTATCTGCCATGGTAGCCTGATAAAGAAATTAAAGTCACATGGGGTCCATAGTGTACTCACTAGATGGATAGAGAACAGGCTCGGCAACAGAAGACAGACGGTAGTAGTGGAAGGAGTTTCTCAAAATGGAGAACAGGAATCTGTGCTTGTACCGCACTTGTTTTTGATATACATAAATGATCTGGAGGAAGGTATAGGTGGTCTGATTAGCAAGTTTGCAGATGACACTAAAATTGGTGGAGTAGCAGATAGTGAAGGGGCCTGTCAGAGAATGCAGCAGAATATAGATAGATTGGAGAGTTGGGCAGAGAAACGGAGGGATGGAGTTCAAACCAGGCAAATGCGATCTGATGAATTTTGGAAGATCCAAATCTGGAGTAAACTGTACGGTGAATGGAACGCCCTGGGAAAATTGATGCCCAGAGAGACCTGTGTGTTCAGGTCCATTGTACCCTGGAGGTAGCAACACAGGTCGATAGAGTGGTCAAGAAGACATATGGCATACCTTCCTTCACCAGACGTGGTATTCAGTACAAGAGTTGGCAGGTCATATTAGAATTATATCGGACTTTGACTTGGCCACATTTGGAATACTGCGTACAGTTCTGGTTGCCACATTACCAGAAAGATGTGGATGCTTTGGAGAGGGTGCAGAGGAGGTTCACCAGGATTGCCTGGTATGGAGGGCGCTAGCTATGAAGAAAGGTTTAGTAGATTAGGATTATTTTCATTAGAAAGTCGAACATTGAGGGGAGACCTGATTGGGGTCTACAAAATCATGAGAGGTATAGACAGGGTGGATAGCAAAAAACTTTTTCCCAGAGTGGGGGACTCAATTACTCGGGGTCATGAGTTCAAGGTGAGAGTGGAAACATTTAAGGGAAATATGTGTGGAAAGTTCTTCACATAGAGAGTGATTGGTCCTGGAACACGTTGCCAGTGGAGATGGTAGAGGCAGGCACAATAGCATCATTTAAGATATATCTAGATAGATACATGGATGGGCAGGGAGCAAAGGGAGACAGACCCTTGGAAAATTGATGACAGGTTTAGATGGAGGATATGGACCAGTGCAGGCTAGTAGGGCCGAAGGGCCAGTTCTTGTGCTGTAATTTTCGTTGCTCTTTGATCTTTGAACTGAGGAAACTCAAAGGAACAGAGTGATCTTGGGGTGCTTCTCCACTGATCCCTGAATGTGGCAAGACAGGTTAACAGAGCAGTTATGAAGGCACAGGGGACACTTGCCTTTGTCATGTCAGATATTGGTTATAAAAGCATGAGGAGATGTTGCAGTTAAGCAGAACATTGGCTAGGCCACAGCTAGAGTACTGTGTGCTGTTCAGGTCACCACACTGTAGGAAGGAGGTGGTTGCACTGGATGGAGTACAGAGGAGAATCACCAGGATGTTGCATGGGATGGAACCTCTCAGTGATGAAGAGAAATTGGATCAGCTCAGGTTGTTTCCTTCAGAGCAGAGAAGGTGGAGGGGCGACCTGATCGAGGTGTATAAGGTTATGAGGGGAATGGACAGGGAGGAGAGAAAGCAGCTGTTCTCCTTCTTGGGAGGGTCAATAACAAGTTGGCTCACATTCAATGTCAAAGATAGGAGGTTTCAAGATGTAGTGGGGGTCTGGAATGCACAGCCTGGGAGGGTAGTTGAGGTGGGAAACCTCACAAACTTTAAAAAGTACTTGGGTGAGCAGTTGAAATAACATAACATTCAAGCTATGGGCCTCATGTTGGAAAGTGGGACTGGTGTAGGTTTAGTGTAGTTTGGCTGGTACACAGTTAATGGGCTGAAGGGCCTCTTCTGTACTGTGTGATTTTATGATTCTGTTGTGTGCAGTTTTGGTCTCCTTAGCTGAGTAAGGATGTTCTGGCTGTGGGGGGAGGGCAGCGAAGATTTACCAGACTGATTCCTGGGATGACAGCACTTAGATCTGATGAGAAACTGGATCAGTTAGGACTATATTCACTGGAGGTTAGAAATTTGAGAGGAATCACATTGAAACCTGTAAAATCCTAACAGGACAAGACCGGAAAACACAGGAATTATGTTCCTGATGACTGGAGAGTCTAGAACCAGGAATTTCAGTTTAAAGAAAAGGGAAAGGCCATTTCGGACTGCGATGAGGAGACATTTCTTTAGCCAGAGAGTGGGAAGCTAGTGGAATATTCTGTCACAGAAAGCAGTCAAGCCCAAAACATTAAATGTTTTCAAGAAGGCGACATATAGATCTTAAGTCTAAAGGGATTAAAGGTTATGGAGAAAAAGTGGGAACAGGGGACTAAGTTGGATGATCAGCCATAGTCATATTGACTGACAGAGCAGACTCGAAGGGCTGAATGGCCTCCTCCTGCTCCTAGTTCCTTTGTTTCTCTGTTTGAGAGACTGTTCATAAACATGGAAACCTATGGAATCATAGAGTCATAGAGTCATCGAGTCCTACAGCGCAGAGACAGGCCCTTTGGCCCAAACTGGACCGTGCTGACCAAAATGTCCATCCACACTAACCCCATTTCCCTGCACTTGGCCCATATCCTTCAAATTACATACTATCTATGTATTTGTCCAAATGCCTTTTAAATGTTGTTAATGTACCCACCTCAATCACTTCCACTGGCAGCTCATTCCATATGAGTACCACCCTCTGTGTAAAAATGTTGCCCCTCAGGTTCCCGTTTATTCTAACTTTCAACTGATGCCCTCTATTCCTTGATTCCCCAACCCTATCTCTGTAACCTCCTCCAAACTGCCTCACTCAGTGTGATCAACAATCTTGGATATATGGCTGTCTATTCCTTCATCCAAGTCTGGGACAAAGACTGAGTGCATTCACCCTATCCATGTCTCTCAAGATCTTATACACTTCTAAAAGATTCCCCTTTAGTCTCCGACACTCTTAAGAAAAATGTCCTCGCTTGTCCAACCTCACCCAAAAACTCAGATGTTGAAACCTGGCAACATCCTTGTAAATTTATTCTGCACTCTTTCCAGTTTAATAATATCCTTCATATAACAAGGTGACCAAAGCTGAACACAATACTCCAAGGGCAGCCTCACCAACGTCATGTACAATTGAAACATAACTTCCCAACTTCTACACCCAGTGCCCTGACTGATGACGGCCAGTGTGCCAAAAGCCTGCTTCACTGCCCTGTCTAACTGTGACTCAACTTTCAGAGAACTGTGCACCTGAACTCCGAGATCCCACTGTTCCACTACAGTCCTGAAGGCCTTACCATTCACCATGAAACTCCTACCTTGATTTAACTTCCCAAAATGCAAGACCTCATACTTATCTACATGATGGGTGGCACGGTGGCACAGTGGTTAGCACTGCTGCCTCACAGCGCCAGAGACCCGGGTTCAATTCCCGCCTCTGGCGACTCTCTGTGTGGAGTTTGCACATTCTCCCCGTGGGTTTCTCCGGGTGCTCTGGTTTCCTCCCACAATCCAAAAATGTGCAGGTTAGGTGAATTGGCCATGCTAAATTGCCCGTAGTGTTAGGTGAAGAGGTAAATGTAGGGGAATGGGTCTGGGTGGGTTGCGCTTCGGCGGGTCGGTGTGGACTTGTTGGGCCGAAGGGCCTGTTTCCACACTGTAAGTAATCTAATCTAATCTAATCTAATCTAAACTCAATTTATCATTTCTTTTCCCACTTCCACAGCTGATCAAGGTCCTGCTGCAATATCTGATAACCTTCCTCATTGCCCACAATACCGGCTATTGTAATGTCTTCTAAATCATTGATATTGATAACAAAGAGTAATGGGCCCAGCATCAATCCTGAGGCACTCCACTAGACACAGGCCTCCAGTCTGACAAGTATCCTTCCACTCTGTCCCTCTGCTTTCTCCCATTCTTGCCAGTTAGAGAAAAGTCAGGAATTAGTTTGGAGGTGGGAGACAGAGAGGAGGGATAATGTGTGTGCTCTCCAATGAGCAAAATGTGGATAGTGGTGTCCCCAGGGAACTGGGCTGGAACCTCAGCATTTCACGATATTTCTAAATGACTTGGATGAAGGAATAGACAGCCATATATCCAAGATTGTTGATCACACTGAGTGAGGCAGTTTGGAGGAGGTTACAGAGATAGGGAGAGTGGAGGACAGGGAGGGACTTGAGAACAAGGATGAGAATTTGAAAATCGAGGTGTTGCTGGACCAAGAGCCAATGTAGGCACAGGGTGCAGGGGGTTGGGGGAATGGGATTTGGTGTGAGTTTGGATATGGGCAGCAGAATTTGGGATGAGCTGAAGGATACGGAGGGCAGTGGCTGTGATGTGTGCAAGCACAACATTGGTATGGTCATGTTTGGAGTCCCATGGACATGACAGAGATTTTCAGTGGCTGATCTTTGTGATGTGGAGGATATGGGGCTCAGATCAGCCTCAAAGATGAGGCCAAGTTTGTAAAGAGTCTGGTTGAGCAGCAGATAGTGCCCAGGGAGAGGGATGGAGTTTATACCAGGATCTGAAGGGGATGGCTTTGATCTTCCCAATGTGTTTCACAGTGAGCCTGGCTCCTCAGTCCTGACTGCTCTTAGCTGCTGTGATTGTCACTGATTGGACACTTATTATTAGATAGTCTGACCACAGCAGAAAGCCCCAGTGTAAAAAATAACTGCAAAGACTGTCAGATCGCAAGGTTGAAACTTCACCAAAAGAGGAAGTGAAAGAAGGAGCTCGGAGCAGCTGGACGTTTGTTACTGAGACAGGAGAAAACTGTGAATTGTCTGCAATCCCTGGAATCTGACAGCACAGGAGGCTGGTTCTGGGACTTTTCTTTTCAGAAACAGCACAGTGATGGAAAAAAGGACAGTCACTCTCTCACAAACATACACGCCTGCACTCAGAGATCAGAAACAGAATCCAGCAGCAGCTATGTCTCCAAGCTGTGAAACCTGCACAGAATTGTTCCCTCATTCAGTTTTTAACTGGCAGGATAGACCAAGCAGGAAAGGCAACACAGTGGTGTGTACAGTCAGAAGGGAGTTGCCCTGGGAGTCCTCACCATTAACTATGGAACCCATGAAGCCTCATGACAGCAGGTCAAACATAGGGAAGGAAACCTCCTGCTGATTACCACACAGCACCACCCTCCCCTCCAACCTCAACTGAGCAGTCAGTCCTCCTCCATGTTGAACAACACTTGGAGGGAGCACTGAGGGTGGGAAGGATGCAGGATATATTCTGAGTAAGGGACTTCAAAGCCCACCATCAAGAGCTGCTCGGAAGCATCACTACTGAGCAAACTGGTCAAGTTCCGCCTGATTCAGCTGCTAGACTGGACTTGAGGCAGGTGGTGAGTGAACCAACAAGAGGGAAAAACAGACTCACTATCGCCCTCACCAATCTGCCTGCTGCTGGTGTATTTGTCCATGACAGTATCAGTAAGGGTGACCACTGCACAGTCCGTGTGGAGACAAAATCCCATCTTCACATTGAGATTACATTGCATTTTGTTGGGCAAGAGATACAGAATCTCAGGAAGAACTTTTTTTAGCAGCAATTGGTAATGACTTGGAAATTAGTGCCCATTCAGGTGAGGCAGGTGAAGACACTCAGTGATTGCAATGGCAGATTGGATGGGCTCTTGATGGAAATAAACCTGCAAGGCTCTGGGGGTCGAGCAGGGGAGGGGGTGGGACTGACTGGATTGCTCCATGAAATGACAGCATTTGCTCACTTAGTCTCACCTTTACACAAAGACTGGGAGAAACAGACAAACCAGTTCACAGAAGAGTGTTTTCTCAAGCAAAACACTCTTGAACCAACTCAGAGAACACGCCAGACTAGATTAACGAGAATAAATCAGCAAATCAATGGCAAGGGAACAGTGAACCAAAAGTGATGGAACTGAACAGTATATTCAATAGCACAAACAATGAGAGGGAAAGGGATGAAGGGCAGGAGGACAGAGAGCATGCAGTAGGGGTCTGAAGGCTCTGCTGTCAATGGTGGGATGGTGGAAGCAGCAATGGGCAGGAGACCAGAGACAGAAGGTGGAAGGGGGAGGGAGGGAATGTGAGTCTACAGCAGGACACAGAGTGAGGGAGGACGGAGACCATGGAGGCAATTGGCTGTCTGTGAGGTCAGATTCTGGAACAACTGTAGTTGTAAGACAGGGAAGGGACCACTCCATATCAGACAAGTTGGGGTTTATGGAATGTGGCTTCAGGAAGCTGGGAGAGGACATTGAAATCATAGAGTCAGGAGATGGGACGAGCAGGAATTGGGGTTTCTGTGGTCAAGAGGCTGAGGTAGTGTGGAGACAAACAATGTTGTTCAGATTGAAATAAGAGACCTACGTGATGGACAGGATGTGGGGTTTGCAGCTCAGGTACTGGACAGTCCAGTGGGAAGGAGGCCCATGTTTACTGTTTATTGGTCCTATGGGAAGGTGCCCCATGTTTACTTCATCATAGAGTCATAGAGGTTTACAGCGTGGCAGCAGGCCCTTCAGCTCTACTCATCCATGCCGACCAAGTTTCCAAAACTGAACTAGTCCCATTTGCCTGTGTTTGGCCCAATCCTCTCTAAATCCTTCCTATCCATGTTCCTGTAAAAATGTCCTTGAAATGTAGTAACTGTACTCCCCTCTCCCACTTCCTTTGGCAGCTCATTGCACATACACACCAACCTCTGTGTGAAAACGTTGTCTCTCAGGCCCCTTCTAATTCTTTCCCCTCTCAACTTAAACCTATTCCTTCTCGTATTGGACTCTCCTACCCTGGGGAAAAAAAAACTTTGGCTATTCACCTTATCTATGGCCCTAATGATTCTATAAACCTCTCTAAGGTCACCCCTCAATCTCCTGCATTCACTGGAAAAATCTCTCGGCCTGTCCATCCTCACCGTGTAATTCAAACTCACCAACCTTGCTAATATCACTGTTAATCTTTCTTTTATCCAAACCAGTGTAATAACTTCCTTCCTATAGCAGGGTGAGCTGGAATGCACGCAGTGTCCAAATGTGGACTTCCCAAAGCCTTGTACAGCTGTAACATGATGTCCCAGCTCCTGTACTCCCTGCTTTGACCAGTGAAGGTGAGCGTGCCAAATACCCTCTTCACCACCCTGTCTACCTGTGACACCACTTTCAAGAAACTATGTACCTGTACCCCTCAGTCTCTCTGTTCAACAACACTCCCCATGGCTCCACCATTAATTGTGTAATTCCTGCCCTGGTTGGTCTTACCAAAATGAAACTCCTTGTATTTATCGAAATTAAGCTCCATCTAGATTTGTTGACCCACTGGCCCAGTTGATGAAGATGACATTGCACTCTTAGATAACCTTCTTCCCTGTCCACGATGCCAAAACTTTTAATGTCAGCCACAAACTTACTGACTATTCCTGCTATTTTCTCATCCAAATTGTTCATATAAATGATGAACAACAGTGGATCCAGGATCGATTCATGTGGCAGACGGCTGGTCACTGGCCTCCAGTCTGAAGAACAACCCTCTCTCACCAGCCTCTGCCTCCTACCATCAGGCCCATTTTATATCCAATTGGTTAGCTCTCCCTGGATCCTCTGTGATATAATCTTACTAAGCAGTCTACAATGGGGAACCTTGTCTAAGGCCTTGCTAAAGTCCATGTCGACGATGTGTACTGATCTATCTTAATCCATCTATTTCTTCAAAAACTCAACTATCCACTTGTCTCCATTAGAAGGACAAGTGAATAGGAGGCCCACATTTACTGGTCTTTATCGGAGGCTCAAGCAGGAACGATGCCCATGTTTACTGGTCTCTATTGGGAGCTTCAGTGGGAAGAAGGCCCATGTCTCTCCATGGGGCACTCTCGTGAACTGACGTCCATGTTTACTGGACTCTGTTGGAGAGTCCAGTGCAGCGTGGACACCATGGTGGGTGTGGGATTCAGTTCCTTTCTGTTGTAACTGTGTGATGGTCCAACCCTCATTCCAGTAAAACACTCTGACTCAGAGACTGATCATGGAAGGAGAAGGACAGGGGAAGGGATTGGAACATGTTGTGAATGGACAGGATGGTCAGTCGGTCAGAGTCTGTCCTGTCCCTCCAGCTCACACTGATGGCCTGAGGATCTCCTCTCTCTGCTGGGCCTTCATGGAATGAGGTTTGTGTCCAAACCAGTCCCCAGTGAGAATCGGCCAACAGCACAAAACTGCCCTTCATTTATCAAGAATCTGTCCATCTTCCTGAGAGATACCAAAACCTGGTCAATGTAGAAATGGGCCTTTACTCCAGGAGAAGACATGCCTCTGGGGTCAAGGGTTAACATCCATTTGTGGGGCAGAGCAGAGGGAGATTTATCCTGAATTCAACTGTCACCACCCGGGACACTGTGAGAAAGAGAGAGAAGCGAGACAGAGAGAGAAATAGAGGTCGATTTGGATGCGGAGATGAAGGGAGAGACAGAGGGAGAAATAGAGAGGGGTAGATAACATTTGGAGGCTTTCAATTGAAGTGAGAGATGGAGCGAGTGACAGAGACAGTGAGAGATGGAGAAAGATTATGAGACGGAGTGAGGAAGCGTGAGTGAGTTGGAGAGAGTGGCTATGAGACAGAGTGAGAGAGAGAGAATATGAGAGAGATTAACAGTGGGAGAGAGAGATAGATGTAGAGAGATCAAAGTAGCAGATGTGAGACAGAAAGGGGAAAAGAGAGAGAGAGAGAGAGAGGTCCTGGTCACCACATTCTGGGAAGGATGTGATTGTACTTGAGAGGGGGCAGAGGAGCTTTTCCAGGATGCTGCCTGGGATGGAGGGTCAGCTATGAGGAAAGATTGGAAAGGTTGGGGCTGTTTTCCTTGGAGCATTGAAGGTTGAGAGGGACCTGACAGAGAGGTATAAGATAATTGTTGGCAGTGATATGTTGCACAGGAAGGCACTTTATACACGAGTAAAGGGCTCAATAACCAGGGACAGAGATTGAAGGTAACACAGACATGGACACAAAGAAACTCGGAGCTGGAGCAGGCCATTCGGCCCTTTGAGTCTTGTGTGTCATTCAGTATGATCATGGCTGACCCTCTTTCTCAATGCGATGTTCCTGCTTTCTCCCCATTTCCTTCATGCCATTAAAATGCAAAACAACTATCTCTCTTTTTTTCTAGAACATATTCAGTTCCTTATCCTCCTCAGCCATTTGTGGTAGAGAATTCATCAGGTTGACCATCCTCTGAGTGAAGAAATGTTTCCTCATCTCAGTCCTAAATGGTCTACCCCGTATCTCTCTGAGACTGTGTCCCCTGGTTCCAGACTCCCCAACCAGGGGAAACCTCCTCCCTGCCCGGGCCTGTTAGAATTTTATATGTTTCAATCAGATCCCATCTCATCCTCGAGTGAATTTAGGCCCAGTCGAGTTGCAGAGTGAGAGGAGAATTGAGGAGAAATGTTTTCACCCAGAGGGTGGTGGGAGTCTGGAACTCACTGCCTGAAAGGCTGGTTGACTCACAAACTCTCGTGACATTGGAGCAGTGTTTAGATATTCCCTTGTGTTGCTGTAACCTCCAGGGTAATGGGCCAAGAGCTGGAGGATGGGATTAGTGTCATCAGATCGCTGTTTAACAGCACAGATACAATGGGCCAAATGGCCTCATTCAGTGCTGTTCCCATCAATCACTCTCTGAGACAAAGAGAGAGAGAGAGAGTGAGAAGAGGAAGTGTGAGGAGCTGACGTGGCTCTCTCTGCCTGATGCCATTTACATACTGAAGAACACCCAGTCAGACTCTCACAGGCTGCAGCTTTATAAAGCAGAGCCCAGTGAAGGGAGAGTTTATCAGGAACCAGGCACAGGGACAGGAGCACACACCATGATTTCACACATCCAGCTGATCTGGCCCCTGGCATTCTGTGTCGCAGGTACAAATCTCTCTCCTTCCACCTTGAATTTTTAGCTGCTCTCCATTTCACTCCAATTCCACTGACTTGTGATTGAAGGGAAAATGCTGAAACCAGAGGAATGCTCAGTGTCTCCAACAATCTCTCATTTGACTGGCTCTTTCTGTGACAGTTCTGACTTCACTGTGTTTCTCTCTGACCCCTCAGGTATCAGTGGGGACATCACCATGACCCAGTCTCCCCCGTTGCTGTCAGTGGGACTGGGCCAGACCGTAACCATCACCTGTACGGCCAGTCAATCTGTTAGCAAGTGGGTGAGATGGTTCCAGCAGCGAGAAGGTCAGAAACCCTCTCTCCTGATCTATGATGCAACAACTCGATTCACAGGAGTCTCCAATCAATTCACTGGCAGTGGATCAGGGACCAGTTTCACCCTGAAAATCAGCAACGTTCAGAATGAGGATGTCGCTGACTATTACTGTATGCAGCATAGCAGCTCCCCCTACACAGTGATACAGAGCCATACAAAATCACCTCCTGTACTGACACATCCACAGTTATATAAAATGCATAATAATGGACACACAGTCCCACCGCCTGAACTGACATATCCCACAGTTAGATACAAATGAAACTGAACAAATTACCCCATGCTGGGATGGTCACTGTCTGCTACACACTCCAGTCCCTATGGTGTCTCAATGCTCACTTAAGGCCTCAAGTTTCCCTCTTCCACTCCATGGCCACATGGGAAGAACAGCTGCAAGATTTAACAACGAAAAATAAAGTTCACAACCCAGAGGCAGAGACAGAAAGACACAAAAAGAGGGTGGGAGTGATCAACAGACTGTGAGATAGGGAGAGGGTGAGAATGACAGAGGGAAGCAGAGAGCTGAGGTTTTTGTACAGCCTCTGCACTGGGAGCTCTCACTGTGGCAGACTTTCGGTAAAGGAACCAAGCTCAGACTGAGTAAGTAAACCTCATTCCTCCGTTAATAACCCTTTCAATACTGAAACTTTCTAAAATACAAATGCTGAATTGTTGCAGGTGTTACTGGGGAGCTGCAGTGAATGAAATGGTTGATTGAGGAGCACTGTGTCTAACAGGGTGTCCAGCTGTACCTCTTTAGTTCCATTGCCCCCTTTGAGCAGTAAGATATAAGTCAGTCAGTTTTCCTCACCGTGTGGAGGAGCTCTGTCCATTTGCAGCCTGTGGTCCCATTCCTGCAGCATGGAGTGAAATCAGTGAGTAGCCTCCTGCCAGTCTCAGTGTGACGGACACGGGCAGAGTTTGATGTGAGCTCTGGCTCCCTGTCCCAGTCTCTGATCTCACTGACCTCAGCAGCAGCAGCAGCAGCAGCAGCAGCACAGTGAGACACCGAGCTCCCACCTCCCCCAGCTTTAACTCTGCTCAATCACACAATCACAGAATTGTTACAGTGCACACGGAGGCCATTCTGTCATCCTGTCTGTACTGGCTCTCTGAATGAGCAATTCACTGAGTGTCATTCTCCTGCCTTCTCCCTGTCACCCTGCACATTGTTCCTTTTCAAATAACAGTCTCATTCCCTTCGGAATGTTTCAATTGAAGCTGCCTCCACCACACTCTCAGGCAGTGCATTCCACACCTTAACCACCCACTGGCTGAAAATGTTTTCCCTCGTCTCACTTTTGTTTCTTTTACCAATTATTTTCAATCCATGGCCTCTCCCTCTCAGTTCTTTCTCAGGTGGGAACATTTTCTCCTGGTTTACTCTGTTCAGACCCCTCCTGATTTCTCGATCAAATCTCCTCTCTGCCTTCTCTTCTCCAATGAAGACAGTCCCAACTTCTTCAGTCTATCTTCATAACTAACATCCCTCATCCTCGATGGGTCAGATAGCCCACTCCTGCTCCTATTTCTCATGTTCTTATTATCTTATCTTCCAATGTGAGAGACACACATCAGATTCCCACTTAACACTCTGTGGCTGTACCTTCCCAGTCTTATTCCCAACACTCCGTGCAGTCCCTTACACAGTGACCCTGATTTAGAATTTATTACTCTCTCTCCCTCGCTCTGAAACTGGGTCAGAAGTTCTATTCCTTATTCTGGTGCTATCTATCTCTCCCAGGATTCTGTGCACCTCTGTGTTCCTCTCTGGTATTACCTCTTGGCTCCCACAGCCCAGCCAAGTTAGTTTAAACCCTCTCCAACAGCACGACTACATCACCCAAAGGAACTCAGTCCCAGGTCTGTTCAGGAGCAACCCGTCTGGTCTGTACATGTCCATCTCCCCCCAAAGCCAGTCCCAATGTTCACATAATCGAAAGCCCTTCCTCCTGGACTGTCTTTTCAGTTCCACATTCACCTGTGCTATCCTCCTCTTTCTTTTCTCACTTGCATGGGGCACTGGGGTAATCTTGGAGATTCCTACTTTTGAGCTCCTGCTGCTAATTCCCTCTGGAATTCCTAAATTCTGACTGGAGGACCACATCCCTTTTCTCCCTCTGTCACTGGGACCGATGTGGACCATGACTGCTGACTGTTCCCCGTCTCCCCTCAGGGTGCTCTGCAGCTGCTCAGTGACAGCCTTGACCCTGGCACCAGGGAGACAACACACCATCCTGGAATCCCATCTGCAGCTACAGAAACACCTATCGATTGCCCTCACTCTTGATTCTCCTCTCACTATCGCTCTTCCAGTCTTCCTTGTGCCCCCCTGTACAGCTGAGCCCCCCGTGGTGCCAGGGACTTGGCTCTTGCTGCACTCCCCAGATGAACCATCATTCTGATCAGGATTCCAAACTGAATCCTGGTTGGAGAGTGGGATGCACTCACGGGATTCCTGTACTAGCTGCCTGATCCTTTTGGACTGTCTGCTGCTCCCCCCTTCCCTCTCTCCCTGCATACTCTGAAGCTGCAGAGTGACCACATCTAGAAATGTGCTCTCCACGGAGCTCTCAGCCTCACGGACACTCCGCACTGACACCAGCTGCTGCTCAAGCTCCAAAACCCAGAGTTCCAACTACAGTCACTGACCACACTTCCTGTGCTCATGGTATTCCAGGAAGCAGGACAAGCAGTTCCCTCATGCAGCCTGATGCACACTCTCACCACTCCCTGGTTATCTTTTGTCAAAGTACTTTTGAGAAACAGCAACAGCAGGGCTCACAATCCAGTCCTTTCAATGTCCATAGAATCATAGAATTCCTACAGTATGGAAACAGGCCATTTGGTCCAACAAGTCCACACTGACCCTCCGAACAGTAACCCACCCAGACCCATTACCCTACCTTTTTAACCTACATTTACACCTGACTAATGTACCTAACCTACGCTATGGGCAATTTAGTATGGCCAATTCACCGAACCTGCACAGCTTTGGACTGTGAGAGGAAACCAGAGCACCCGGAGGAAACCCACGCAGTCACAGGGAGAACGTGCAAACTCCACACAGACAGTCGCCCAAGGCTAGAATCAAACCTGGGTCCATAGCGCTGTGAGGCAGCAGGGCTAACCACTAAGTGACCGTACTTCCAGTTTTCCAGGGTTTCAAGGAACCTCTACATAAACCCAAAATACTTAAGATATAGGAGCAGAATTGGGCCAGTCAGAATAGAGTCTGCTCTGCCATTTGATCTTGTGTGATGTGTTCCTCAACCCCATTCTCCTGCATTCTCCTTTTAATGTTTGATCTCCTTACTGATCAAGAACGTATCTGTCTCTGTTTTAAATACTCTCAACATCGTGGCCTCCATAGACCTCTGTGACAATGAGTTCCGCAGATTCACCACCCTGTGGCTGAAGAAATGCCTCCTTATCTCAGTTCTGACGGATCATTCTTCACTCTGAGGCTGTGCCTTCGGGCTCTAGTTTCTTCTACTCGTGGAAACAGCTTCTCCATGTTCTCCAGGCCTCTCAATATTCTATAGTTTCAATAAGATTCCCCCCTCATCTTTCTAAACGCAATTGTATACAGATCCAGAATCCTCAACCACTCTTTATATTCCCAGGACCATTCTTATTCTTTCTCACTTTTTCCTCTGGACCCTCTCCAATGACAGCACATCCTTCCATAATAAGGAGCCCAAAATTCCAAATCTGGTCTGATTAGAGACTTATACAAACTCAGCAGTACACCTCTGATGTTAAAGTTAATGCTAACATTGTAATTGCCTTTCAAACTGCCAATGGTGAACCTGCACGTTAACCTTCAGAGAAACCTGAGCAAGGACTCCCAATTCTCTTTGTGCTTCAGATTTCTGAAATCTTTCCTCACTTAGAAAACAGTCTGTGCCTCTATTCTTCCCACCAAAGTATCTAGCCTCACAAGTTCCCGCATTGTACTCCACCTGCCACTTCTTTGCACATTCTCCTAGCCTGACCAAGTCCTTCTGCAATCTCCCCCACTTCCTCAACTCCACCTATCCTTTCACCAATTTTTGTGTCATCTACAAACATATGAACAATATCTTCAGTTCCTTATCCAGATTGTTAATAGATAGCTGTGGTCCAAACACAGATCCCTGCGGATTGCCACAAAGCACCAACAGACATCCAGAAAAGAATCCCTTTGTCCCTACTCTCGCCTTTGTGCCGGTCAGCCAATCCTCTACCCACCGCAGTGCCTTGCTCCTGACAACATGGGCTCTGATTTGACTTAGCAGTCTCCTTTATTGTACCCTGTCAAAGGCCTTGTGGAAATCCAAATGGATCACATCCACTGGCTCTCCTTTGTCTAACTCACTTGTGACCTCCTCAAAGATTTCTAACAGATTTGTCAGGCATGCCTCCCTTTGATGAAGCTGTGCTGACTCAGCCCAATTTTACCAGGCTGCAATTTTACCAGGTTTCAGGGTGAGATTCCAAATACCTGCAATCTCACCCTTAAGTAGACCTCTAAAATCTTACCAATGACCGAGGTCAGGCTAACCAGCTTATAATGTCCCATCTCTGCCTCCCTCCTTTCTTAAACAGGGATGTTACATTCACTATTTTGAAGTCTTCTGGGACCACCCCTGACTGCAGTGATTTCTGAAAGATCACAGCCAATGGCCCTACAATTACCTTAGCTATCTCCATCAGAACTCTGGTGTGTAGTCCATCGGGTCTGAATGATTTATCCACCTTCAGACCTTTCAGCTGCCTCAACCCCTCCACCTTAGTGATGCCCTCCCCACTCACTTCTGCTCCCAACTCTCTTGAAGGTCAGGTGTGTTGGCTGATATTTTAGTAGTTGAAACTTTATTGCTGGAACAGCACAGCAGGTCAGGCAGCATCCAGGGAACAGGAGATTCGACGTTTCGGGCACAGGCCCTTCTTCAGGAGAAGGGCCTGTGCCCGAAACGTCGAATCTCCTGTTCCCTGGATGCTGCCTGACCTGCTGTGCTGTTCCAGCAATAAAGTTTCAACTTTGATCTCCAGCATCTGCAGACTCACTTTCTCCTTGATATTTTAGTATCATGGTTAGCCAGAGGTGAGGTCCCAGAAGACTGGAGGATAGCGAAGACTGTGCCATTGTTCAAAAAGGGCTGCAAAACATAAGCCTGGGAATTATAAGCTTAATATTTGTGGTGGGTAAGTTGTTTGATAAGATAAGATACGCATGCATTTGAAAAGAGTGGATTTGATTAGGAGTTGTCAGCATGACTTTGTGAGTGGGAGAATATGCCTCACAAATTTGTTAAGGTACTTTGATGAATTGACCAGGAAGGTTGATGAGGGCAGGATGGTAGACGTGGTCTATATGGATTTCAGTGAGGCCTTTGATAAGGTTCCACATGGTAGGCTGTTATGGAAGGTTAGATTGCATGGAATCCAAGGTTACCTGGCAAATTGGATACACGATTGGCTTGATGGTAGAAAGCACAGGGTAACAGGGGAAGGATGCTTATTGTACTGGAGGCCTGTGACTAGTGGAGTGCCTCAGGGGTCAGTGCTGGGCCCATTGCTGTTTGTTATCTGTATCAATGTTTTGGATGAGAATGTACAAGGCATGGTTAGTGAGTTTGCTGATGACACTCAAATAAGCAGCATCGTGGACAGTTATCAGAAATTGCAGCAGGACTTTGCTCAGCTGGGGAAGTGGGCCGAGAAATGACAAATAGAGTTTAATACAGATAAATGTGAGGTCTTGTATTTTGGAAATTTAAAGGAAGGTAGGAGTTTCATGGTGAATGATAGGGCCTTAAGGAATATAGTGGAACAGAGGGTCCTTAGAATTCAGGTAAGCATTCTCTGAAAATGGAGTCACAGTAAATAGAGCAGAGACGAGAGCTTTTTCTGCAGTGCCCTTCATCAGTCAGGGCATTGACTACAGACATTGGGAAGTTATGTTGCAGTTATACAGGACATTGGTGAAGCCACACTTGGAATATTGTGTTCAGTTTTGGTCACCTTGTTACAGGAAGGATGTTATTAACCTGGAAAGAGTGCAGAAGAAATTTGCAAGGATGTTGCCAGGATTCAATGGTTTTGGTTAAAGGGAGAGTACTTTTTTCTTTAGAGTGTAGGAGACTGAGGGAGGACCTCATGAGATCATGAGAGGCTTGGATAGGGTGAATTCACTCGGTCTTTTCCCCAGGGTTTGCGAATATGGACTAGAGCGCATCAGTTTAAGGTGAGAGGGGAAAGAATAAAAGGGAACCTGAGAGGCAACCTTTTTACACAGAGTGTTGTTCGCACAAGGAATGAGCTGCCAGTGGAAGTGGTTGAGGTGGTTACATTAATAACATTTAAAAGGCATTTGGACAAATACAGCAAAGGAAAGGATTCAGAAGGATATGGGCCATGTGCAGGATTAGCGTAAATGGACATTTTGGTTGGCATGGACCAGTTTGGTCCAAATGGCCTGTCTCCATGCTGTAGGACTCTATGACATTGTTATGGACCAGGCCAGACCCTTCGAAACATTTTGAGAATGCAGCCCAGACCTTCCCTTTTCGAATTGTGTTAAGCAAATGTAACCTGGATATTCCAGGATTGATACAACTGGCCAAACTGCTCAGCTTGAAGGAAAAGAGAATTTGTTTACACACAATCAAAAGAAAACAGACTTTAGAATAACTTAACTATTTGAAATCCCAACTGATGAGAAAATGTAACTTGACAAAGAGCTGTTCCAATTTGCTGCAACAGCCTCGGCAAAAAGGTAAATATAAACACAGGGGTTCTTACAGGTGAGGAATTTCAGACAGAGTCCACTGAAAAATGTTGAATTGGGGAACCTTTATCACCAGCAGCTTTCTTTATCCAGGAGCTTCCAACCGACTGTTTGTCAA
Organism: Chiloscyllium plagiosum; assembly: GCF_037043375.1. Lineage (NCBI taxonomy): Eukaryota > Metazoa > Chordata > Chondrichthyes > Orectolobiformes > Hemiscylliidae > Chiloscyllium > Chiloscyllium plagiosum. Next base: position 268,498 of record NW_028270193.1, on the reverse strand, counting down.
AAACAGCAAATTGGAAGAACTGGCCACTCTCCTTTTATTGGACAAGTGTTTAATATAAAACCTAAAAGCCTTTTCCCTGACTGCTGCCTTAGGCAGTATCTGTTAGCCATGAGCAAAGTCCCTAACCCAGACAAATTGGAACCTCTGCCTTTACAACCCCTCTTGAAAGAAAATCAAAGGACAACTCAACCTTGTGAAATGAGCAGTATTGTCACACCACTGTGAAAGCTGGTTTAAAGCATCAATGCACTTCTTCCACCATTTCTTTGCTCCCCATTACTACTTCTGCCTTTTCCAGTGGTACAATTTCTATTATTGACTCCCTCTTGCCTTTCATATATCTAAAGGAAAACTCTTGCAATTTTTTTTTGCTACTAGCTCGCTTACCCTTATATTTTATTTACACACCCGTCCTTACTTTTTTTTACTTACTCTCTGCTGTTTTTAAAGGCTTCCCAATCCTCTGGCTTCCCAATAATCTCCACCACATTGCATGTTTTTTCTTTTGCTTTGATGCTGACCCTGACTTCCCTCATCAGCCATGGTTGCCTTGGCCTCCACTCAGTATCTTTCTTCTTCCTTGGGTTGGATTCCTGCTCTGCCTCCCAAATTACTCACAGAAACTCCTGCCATTGCTGCTTCATTCTCTCTTATGCTCAGCTTCCCTTCTTATCAACTCTGGCCAGCTCCTCCCTCATGTCTTTGTAGTTACCTTCAGTTAACTGCATTACCGGTACAACTGACTCCAGATTCTCTGTCACAAACTGCAAGGTGAATTCTGTCATATTACGGTCAATGCCCCCAAGGGATTCCTTCACCCTAAATTCCCTAATCAGGTCTGCTTCATTTGACATCACCCAATCCAGAATTGCCTGTTCCATAGTGAACTCTACCACAAGCTGCTCCAAAAACCATCTCGTAGAATTCCATTAATTCCTTCGCTTGACATCCCCAAACAACTTAATTTTCCAGTCTACCTGCATATTGAAGTCCCTAATGACTATTGTAGCAGGGCCTTTATTACATCCTTCTCTATCTCCTGATTTATTTTCTTCCTCATATCCTGACGACTGCTGGGGGGGAGGGGAGCTGTGCAAAGTTCTCATCATGCTCTTTCTCCCTTGCAACTCCTCAACTCCACCCACACAGATTGAATGCATTCCAACTCAAATCCCTTCTTGTGATTGATCTTATTTAATTTCTTACCAATAAGGTAACCCCACCCCCACCTGCCCATCAGCATGACCTGTCAATCGGATGTGCATCCTTGAGTATTTCATTCCCAGCCCTCAACCCCTCACAGCCATGTCTCTGTGATACTCAAAACATCAAACCTGCCAATTCCAATCTGCGCTACAAGCTCATTTACCTCATTTCGGATACTCCCTGCATTCAGGTACAACACCCTCAGTCCTGCATTGACTGCCCTCCTTTTCATAGTTGTCCCCTTATGCACTATGCCTAAAATTAATTTTCTGACCCTTTCCATAATCTATGTCCTATTCATTATTCTGGGAACTTTATTAACCTCTCCTGAGCCCTGCGTCACTTTAATGATTTTAAAGTCCTTGGGAACCTCAATTTGTGGCATCACTCTGTCTACCTTATTCCGAATGCTTTATCATACAAAGACTTTAAGTTATTTCTACTGTCAAGTTCCCCTGCACGTCTGTATTGCCTTGTTACAATATGACATTCACAAATTCTGATCCTTCCTTTTATTTTCTGGTAACAATCAAACCCATCACTAACCACGAATCCCACCTTCTCCTGTGCCTTTCATTTTCTCACGTTCTGTGCAAGTGAACCCATTTGCTTTCTCTTTGGGTTGACTTCAGGTCAATATTCATCCCTGAAACATCACTGAACATGCTCATAATCTCATTTACGATTGCGCGATATTGCTATGTACAAATTATGTTTTCTGCATTAAACAGTGACCAGTGTTCAGACAAGTCCCTCACTCTCTGTAAATGCTTTGGGAGAGCCTGACATACAAGTCTCTCTTTTGATGCACTGGGAGCCTTTCAGATATCAGAGATGCCATTCCATGGCCCTATTAGACAGACAGCGGGACTGTTTCCCCTGGTGTCCTGGTCAATATTGATTCCCTAATTAGCATCATTAAAAACCTGATCTTCGACTCATTGTCACCCAGTTCTCTGGGATCTTGCTGAGCACAGTCTGGTGGAAAGAGCCAATGCGACATCCTTAGGTGGAGGCAGGTGCAACATAAATGCAAGTCTTTCTTTGAGGTTGGAGTCTCCTGAACCTGACCCTTGCCCATCGGATGCACGCTTCCATCTTCCAGGGAACATGGGATCATTAAGAGCAATGACACTGTCTGATCCCAAGACACTGAGACTCTTTGCAGCCTCACTCTTGACTTTACCCCAGTGCTGAGCTGGAAGATTTGAAACAAAATCTAGAACCTTCTACATGGACACCCAACGTGACTCCTTCCTGAAGTGT